>NW_016165512.1:0-27361 GCF_001687245.7 Rhagoletis zephyria | reverse complement strand
TTTTCGCCTTTTCTACCTTAAAGGCCAGTATGCAGCTCTCCAGAAAAGCAAAAACCCCATATAAAATGACGTACAAAAAATGGCTAAGAAATTTTCTTGTGTCAGATTTTCTTAAGGCAGTACGCAGTTCTTAAGAAATTTTCTATGCTTTCTAGTACGGTTTTCGAAAGTTTTTTTTTTTATTTTAAAAAAAGAGCACAAGGCAACCCATGTTTGCAACAGAAATATATGCACGTTTCAATATTTCTTATTTCAGATGTCAAAATTCCTTGGACCCACACACGAAAGCTGCATACTGGCCTTTACTTGCAAAGGGCAAGGAAAAGGCCCATATTCCTGATAATATGAAGATTTTAAATGTTGCATATTTAAATTGGGCGCCACTTGTATCAACTCACGTCGAGCGCACGTTTAGTACATTCAAGGCTTTTCTTCGCGAAAATCGAATGAAAATACCTTTAAAATGCATCTTGTGGTTCAATGGTGCTACAACTATTGAGATTAAAGTTTTGTGAGTTCAAAACTTGAAAGGAGAAAACAGTTAAAGCGTCAAAGTAAAAATCTTTCATATAATGAAATTATGTGTTAGTTCATATTTTTAAAATTTTTACTTGTAAAATAAACATTTCTAAAAAAATTTATTTTTTGATTATTTTTCGGTTTTTGTCTTTTTTAGTGCTTTTTGGTTGCCTTTTTTGCGGTTTCTAGTGCTTTTTTCCTGCAAAATCCGTTCCCGGGTGATAATTGTTTTCAAAGTCCATTTGTTTACAATTTTTTTTTTTTTAATATTGTCTAATTTTTTAATCACCACTGTACACCCACTCGTGTTGTCACGACCAGCGGACGAGATTTCGGTAACTCAATAAACTCAATAAAAGTATGTAAGTTCGGCTTCTTTTGAACAATTAATTTGTTTCTTAATTTGTCATTTCCTGTGAACGCTCCGCCATGACTACGCTCTGCAATACGCGTGTATAGGTACTACACATTTACATCCATCCACATTCAGCATTTGCATTTTGATGAAATAAGACATCACTGGAATGTTTGCTTGATTGCTTTTGGTGTAATGTAGATGACAATTAAGTATGAATTTCAGTGACGGCTTTATTAATGAATAATGCACCCTGCTACTTTGTTATCCGATATATTTCATTCTCGGTTGTGGTCATTACTTATTTGCGCTTTTTGGAGACTTGCTTTGTAGTTTTTTTTTTTTTGTTTTTTGGTTTTGTGGCGACGCGAATTTCATTTTCTACAAAGATTTCCTTTGCTTAGTTTTAATGCCTCTTCTGTTAGTAAAGACGCAATTATGTATATATGTATATGTAGAAGAAATTATAGATATTTTTATGCGAATGTCTGCACTTAAGCACTTCTTTGCCTTTTGCTTCGTTAATGTGACGCATAAAGTTACAAATTACTACCCACAGCTGATTGTTCGCCATTTCGTTTTTCTGCTTTAAGTGATTTTTTTACACACTCCAGTTTATGATGCTTTGTATGAGCTTAATGCGCTGTGTTATGGTTAACTGCGTCTTTTAAATTTTTGATTTACTAGCAAAGCTTTTAGGCAAGAAATGTCTCCACTTTAGAAGTATGTATGTACACAAGTAGATATTCATAAAGGATGTGGCCAAAGTTAATACAGTTGTTAGGAATTACTTTAAGTCCTAAAGGGATGGGAAAATGGACAAATATTTGATATGCTTGAATGAAGCTAGCATCGCTTGGCACAGCCCCATCAGCAATCGTATCGAATTCCATTACATTAGAATAATTATAGCTTCAAAACTAAGTGAAAACTTTATTTTTTTTTTTATGCCCAGCTACTCTTTTGCTCTATACATGCATACTTATATGCAACAGTAACAAGATATGTAGATAAATAAATATTTTGTGGGCAGTGCCACGTCTTCGATGCCTCGAAATTTATCTATCTGTGCGTTGGAGGAAAAAATGATTTTAATGAGCAGCGTTACCCAGGCAGCGGGGGGGGAGGGGGGGGGGACTTGGGTTCACTTGTCAAATAAGGTTAAAATAAGGTTATGTAGTCAGCATAAAAAAGTAACATGATTTTTTTCAAACGGCGCAATTTTCGGGGCTTTCATTTTAGCGATTTTATAAAGCATGTTCACATTACCATAGTTTATGGCTTATTCGTAATTCATAAAAAAATTAAGTAATTTTGATGCGAAATTTACGAAAATTCAACTAGTTTAAAAAATTGCTATCATAATTTAAAATTTTTAATCAGATTTTTTATAAAAGTTGTGTATTTTCTTCGATATATAAAAAAACGATTATTTTAGAATATAAGGAATTTTGTGTGGAGGAAAATGCGAAACGTCTCTAATCAAAAGAATTCACAAAAATCAACGCGAATTTTAAGGCACTTAAAACGTGCAGCCCACGTTAGCTTGAAGTGTGGCCCTGCATTTTGGCTTTGTAAATCAATGGAAAAGAATACTCGTCGAAGTTACCAGATTTGTTAATTTTGATATTTATTTAAACATATTACTTCTCAAGCTATATAACCGATCTATCTGTGGGAAGGATTTTTGACTACTTAAAATAGAACATTTTTTTCCGCGCTTCCAATAGCTGCATTTGTTACTTTCGTTATTATGTTTTTTATGGACCAATCTTCAAATAAAATTAGTAGACATACAAATAGAAAGCATGTACTATAATTTATATTCTTTTGAACTATTTGAATAGGGGCTATGGGATATTTATTTTTAGCAAAAGTTGTAAATAAATAACAGTCATTTTGTTTGCTCGCCTCGTGACTCGTCAGGCAATATTCTTTTATAGGGATATATTTTGGATCCTTGACTATAAACCTCTGTTATAAAACTGTCCGCTTACGTCTGCTTTCTACGTTATTTAAAGTCGGAAGTGTAAGAGCCTTCAAAAGGGATTCCAAGCATCATTTAAAATCTGCTAGTCTGGTCGAACATTCTTGGTCAAAGATCCGATGGAAAAACTCGATGCACCGCTAGTTTTTTTCCTTCTTAAAAATATAAGCTATATATAAGTCAGAGCTAAGAATCGAGATTTCAGTGCCATCGGAAAATCATTAGACGGACTATGAAACTGGACAATAACACCTTCTACTCAACTTCGACGAGAACGTATGGGTGGTTAGCACACTTCACCGCATTATTTTTTTTCTCTCTTCCATGAATGGATACCTTTATCTTATATTCAGTTATCAACTTTTAAAATAAACACTTTATTAGATAAATTTTCTAGAACAAATCACGATTTTCCAGATTTATTGAATTAATAAGCTATGCAAATTTACGCATTCAAATTTTCTATTCACCCATACAAGCTCAACTTTAATGCAAGGTGATTGCTTTGTGTGGCGCAAATAAATCATAAAATTCTGTACCTTTAGATTACACGCTGTTCGTCAGAATTGCAGGCTTTCGAAAATTACTTTTTACACTTTTTAGCGTAACTCTGCTAAGCAGATGTAGCATAATAATATGAATGGCTTGAGAAGCATTTCATTTGGAAAATTTTGTGGTCTTAAAACTTTTGATGGTGTTGCCAGATTCTTTGTGGGTGTAGCTTAATGATATGCCGCCATACACCAAACGGTTACGGCACAAAACTTGAAGTTCAAAAACTCTTTAATCCCCAAGTGATTAATTTTTCATAAATATGCATAAATATGTATGTATGTATGTACTTTGTATTAAATAACACTTATAAGCTTAGACTGAGTTTAACTTTTAGTTTGCGGTGCTTAACTTTATTTGGGTAAAGCTAAAGTTACTCGATTGATTTTGTTTTTAATATTTTTCTCCAAATGCTATGTATTTACATACAATCACACAGCCACAGTAACAGTAAAAACAAGTGTAAACGTGAATTGAATGAAAATTAATCAGTTGCGGATACGGTTCGCTTCAGTTGGGTTGATGGTCGGCTTTGAAAAAAACTTTGAAAACTCGAAAAAATTGTAATTAAAAATAACACTGATTGGTTTTGATGCCTATTTAATGAATTCTTGGAAGAGCAAGCTTTTATGTACACACCTCGCGAGCACGAGAAAGCGCCTGCTTAAGCGTTATTCCATTTCCGCCTTGAACTCTATAGTACAACTAATTAAAACTGTATTATTTGTTGCTACTTTAGGGCACCTAAGTGCTCGCTATTTAAAGGCCTTTTTCAATTTCCATACTTTTATATGTATACACCTACATACATACATATATATATGTTGTAGAAGGACATTGTAAAATGGGTTGAACTCCCCTCTCCTCGGATGGCTTCTGAATGTGATACTTGTTTTTATTTTAAGTAAACCTGTATGTATGTATGCATGTATGTATGTATATTCCTTTGACTTGCGACATTTCAATTGAGCCATATTTGAGTTCCCTCGAGTTTAATTTATTATGAATAAATTTGTACGCACACACATACATACATACATATGTAAATTTATAAGTGAACAAATGAATGCAGTTGAAATTGAAATGAAATCAAACGAACGATCGCCATCCCGAGTTCAGATTGTTTTTTTTTTTTACTTTGTGACATTGATGACGGCAGACGACTTTTGCCATTGTTGTTCACATAATTGAGAAAAATTCATTTGTGCAAAATATAAGTACATACGCTCCCATCGGCGCGTCGGTGTCGGGACGAGAAAAAATAAATTTGTGCTCGAAATTTGATGCAGCCCACAGCGATGAAGCGACGAAGCATACAACTAATAACAGAAGTGACTGTTTTTATTAAAGTAAAATTTTATTAAACATGAAATACGCAATAATACAGAATGGAACATTTGTTTGTACGTTGATGCGAAATTCCCCTGAGGAATTAAAGGCTAATAAAAATTTGTAATAAATTTGCTTTTTTTTTTTTAATTTACCATGCAGGGACGCTACAATGGTGGGTTACAGATCTGTATACCGTTTTTCTAGATCACGCCGTTTTCCCAACACATTTTCATTTTAAGTTTGCAGTGCGAATAAAAAAAAAATCAAATTTTAACTGGGAAAATTTAAACATAAATGATTTTTTGTAAATTCTTCCGATTTGTGTTAAAGCCTGTTATTTTACGAAAGCATCAAGCTATTAACGAAGAAAATTGATTAATAACTAAAGTTTTTTTTTATGAAATATGACTGGGAAAGAATGTTACTCATACGCCATGTAAGAACTATTAACGAAATCGTAAATTTGGATGGAAACATTTCGTAAAGATTTTTTTAATCAGTTTTTCTAATCTCAAACACAACTGCGACTGCGACTTATGACATCTCCATGTAGATAAAATTTCGTCGTACTCTTTCGACTCGGAAGTGTTTTTGCGAGGAAATTTAATTTTTTTTTGGTTCGACGAACGGGGGTCAATTTTTTAAATTTTCGGTGATATCTCCGGCATTCACAGTCAGTTGTTAAGTTATGATATAACGATGTTGTCGTCTCTAGGAGACCATTTTTTCTAAAGTTCATTAATCTTGTATTTACCCACCAGATCTAAGTTCTTATCACCCTAACTTACAATTCTAATGTCATTAAGCTTTTTCTAAAAAAGTATTTCCATTATTCAGTAAAATTAAGGTGTCACTGAGAAATATAAGGTGGTTGGGTCTAATGTACATTCTTCTATTACATTAAAATATGGGCTAAAAATGCTCGTATATATATTTTTGCAAGAAAATTTGCAGCAACAGCAAAACACTGCGAACCTGCGTAATCGATGTTCAAAGTCAGAAGCGTTAACCACTGACCTATGTACATCCCGCAAACTCTTGTTGCTCCCTGCTGAAGTCTGAAAAAAAGAAGTCTGATGAGGAGATGTGGTGATCTCCGAAATAGTGGCTATAACTTCTACCGCTTAGACTTTGTTGCTTTTTCAATTTTTCCTAATAAACAATCGTGGTACAAAGCTCAATAAAAATATTAAAAATAAAATATTAATAAGCCACAATAACATTGACAATAAAGAATATCATTTGCGCAAAGAAAAATTTGTAAAGAGCTGTTGGGGAAATAATTCGTCTTTTTCATAAGAGGATACCGAAAATCCAATCGCGGGCCTTTGGCATATCATGAAGACCCTGCTAGCAAATATGCTTGTGTCGAATTGAGTTCTAGAGGTTGCTTGGGGCAGTGTTATCAAAGCAGAACCATTGCCGAATTTAATAAATTTCATGTCGCAGCGCGTAAACGATTTTTAGAAAGCGAAGAAGACTCTGCATGATATTATCATAAAACATATTTTCTGAATTTTTTAGTCCTTAAAATAATATCTTCTTAAATTACTACAACCAAAGTTATGTAAATATTAATAATTTTCCTTTAAAACTAACCAAAATATAAAAAACAAGAAAATGCATGTTTCTTTTAATTGGCTAGATTTCAATGTCCGCAACTGTATATTGAAAATACAAACGTCATTTGACTTATGGCATGTGAATTTGTGGTTGCCACACCCAACAAAGTGTATTTAGTGATCAATATTATTGAAGATTTAAGGAAGATTTAACTTAAATCTACTGCCTTTTAAGATTTAATTTTATATGGTAAATCTCAAAATATTTAACGTTAAATCTCGCCAGAGGGCTAAATCTTCATTAAATCTCACAATGGAGACATAGTATTAACAGAGAAAAAAATAAAAAACAGCAGAATTTTTGTAAATTTTTTTTTCATTTGTATTAAAGCCTGTTCCTTAACAAAGTAACGTAGAAAATCGATGGATCAATATGAAAGCTGTGAATAGTCGAATGAAAATGTATAATGATTTTTTTGGATGAACAAAGTATCTCCATACCACAGGTAAGAATATTACTCATACGCCATGTAAGCTCATGATGGTACTCGTACATGGCGTATGAGTAACATTTTCCATGTTAAAGTTTGATTCATAATGCAAACTTTAAATGAAAATATTTTGTGAAAATGTCCTGATCTAGAAAAAATGATACACACATTCGTAATTGATGACCCGAAATTAGTCTACGTGTCTCGGCGTTTTTTGTGTAATTTTAGCGTTTCTTTATTAATTTGTTGATGTTTACAGCACCAAATTTTCTAATAAATTTATTTTATGAGATTTGTTCAGCAGTTGGATAATTCCTCACACATCTAACACACTTCCGAAAGAGAGGAGTCTAAATTTCTGAAAAATTGACGGAAGGCTCACTTAGTTTGCTGCCCGGTAATAGCAACTGTCAGGACTATTCTACACCGACTTATGATCGCGAAAAACCTGTTTTTGAGAAAATTTTCTTTACGCTCGCTTTTAGGATAAAAAGGTGGTAACCAAGTTCACAGCTTAAAAAAAATGCCTTGTTTTCAAGGTAATTTCATTCATAAAGTTTTGAAGTGTATCTTTTCCGAAGCCAAACTAAACTTTGCTTTTGGGAAGAATATTCGTCAAGTCAAGCTGAATGGCGAAAGACTCAAACAACTCTCGAGGTGTGATAATTGTCGATTTACACTATCAGCTGTAGCTGCAAGAATCTGCACGAATAAATAGTGAAAGAAGGTAAGAGGCATTACGACTTAACTGACCAGACTCAAAACTTGCTTGTTGTATTTGTAGAGCATTTTTGTATGGAAGTAAGCAAACATTTTGTTAGGTTTTCATTTTGTCAAGGTCCTTTATATCGTGGTTTCACATAAAACTAATAAATTTTTTTTAAATATTTTTGTGTATTACTCGCTTCTGACGCTTCAATGGCCATTAGCATGGATGAAGACGTAATGCATTCTAAACAAATTACAAAAAAAAAAATTAAACTTTTACTGTGCTCATATCAATTTAAAGTTCACTATTAAGAAAATTTGTCCCTATTGTTACTAGAAAGCTACTATAATCGTTAAACTATTTAGAAATATATAAACAAATAGAGCGTAATGCCAGACAAATAAGGGGACAAGCACCATTTCGATTTTAAGTGTCAATTTTGAGTGAAAAGCTTGCTCCACGCATATGCGCTGTTGAAGCAGCGGCAAAGTGCCGACATAAAGAATTTAATGACGGACAATGAGACTTTTCATAGCAGTGCAGCGATAAAAAATTACCCAGATACGAGAAAATAGCAAACACAAATAACAAAAACTATTAACAACAGAAGAGAAGACAAGACGCGAAAACGGGTGAACGTGGGAAAGGATGCGTTTGTGAATATTTAAANCTAGTAATTTTTAGAAAAAAAAAACCGATTTCAACTCCCATATAAAAAATATATATATATATATCTCATGATCCGCTGATCGGATCTTAACCAGATTAGTATGGGACCACCTCTGAGACACTACCTTTCCGATGCAAAAAGAATTATCGGAAAGAAATAGGTTGACGTGGTCCAAAGTTATGCGGTAACATACATAAAAAAAAAAAAAAAAAAAAAAAAAAAATNTATCAACCACAGAAGACAAGACGAGAGGCGAAAACGGGTGAACGTGGGAAAGGATGCGTTTGTGAATATTTAAATACTTATTTAGGACGAAGTAAAATACAAACGCACGCACACGCACACGCACCGAAAACGAATTACTTCATCAGACAAAACATTTAAGGGCACTGCGTGATTTTCGGCTAGACCTCAAAGGGAGCGCATAGCTATAAATACATAAATATGTTCATCAAGATGGAGCTTCATGTAGCAACGGCTTTAAGTATGTATGTATGTATGTTTGATGCGTGTGTAGTTAAAAGTAATCGCCTTTGTATTTGTCTGAAAATTTATTAGCTTTTACTTGCGTGCGATTCTTGCTTGAATTGGCTGCTGAGTTTATATGTATATATATCTGCTTCTTTGAACTCCCATAACTAGTGGCGAAGCGTTTCGAAGGTTACTCAGCTACCAGGGAAATTGACAACAAAGCACAAAGAGAACAAGAGAGAGCAAAGAAATTTTCGCTTGTTGTGCAATTCTGTGTTGTGCATTCACGTACGCGCTTAATGAAGTTTGTAAATTCTTTTGCGTACAAACAAAAGGCATCTTGAAGTGTACGTGCACGCATTTGTATGTGTGTGTGTGTGTGTGTGTACGTACGTAGTGTTATAGGTATATTTTTTTTTTTAAATTCAATCAGATGAAATGAATTCATAGCTGCCATGGCGACAAGTGTCTATGCAGAAGAGAGGTATGAGACGTAGAGAGGAAACATCAGAGCATGGACGCTTCTTGCTCTACTTCGAGAAAAATTAATTCAATAAATTAGTGGAAATGACACGTCTCACAGTGCTTCCCTTCCATATCAAATGTGGGTAAAAAAAGAATTATGAACGGATTTAAATGATTTAGTAAAATTGAGGACGCTAAATTCAAAAGCAATTTGTTTTTGGATAACTTTCATACTTGCACTGTAAATGCAGTTTGAAGTTGAAAATTTGGGTTATTGTGGTTGGTTACATAGTTCGTTCTATTTTAAAACGTGAGGTGTCAAATGACAGGGCTTGACCAGCAGATGTGCAATAACGTTTATTTTTTTTTAAACGGGTTGCCACCTATTACAACTTTTATTAAAATTATTTAATAAGTTATATGAATTAGATATTACAATGGGGGTATCAACTTAAATGGTTTAATTTTAAATGAAACGTAGAAGGGTTGCCACATGTTTAAAAAATCAAATTAACTTTAACTAAGGAAATAAGGTAACTGAAATATGTATATCAATATGGATGTCAGACATAAGAAAAAATTAGACATATTAAGCAAGAAATAAGTGAAGAGTAAACGCATTCCTTACTTAATTTAAGAGTGCAGTAATTTCAACGGAATGTAATCAGAACTAATCACTGATTGAAAATGTATGTATTTGTAATTAAATAACAAATACGATGTGGTCAACCGTTAGTTGAACACAATTATTTTTTTTAGTTTACCTAGGTTTGACTTTGCAAACATGTGGCAACCCTCTACGTAATATTTGCAAGCCAAAACCTTCTTAAAGCTCTTTCGTCTGCCTACGATATGGTGATACCTATATATTTCAATACCTAGTACCTTTAATTCCAATGGAATTTAATTTCTTTAACAGGTGGCAACCCTCTCTATGTAGTTAAAAAGTTTACCCCTTTTCATGCACATTTCGATTGATACCCATCTTTTAATAATTCATCCAACTTATTAAACAATTTTAATTTAATTTTTTAACAGATGGCAACTCTTTAAAAAAGACAAACTTCTATTGTCTACAGGTCAAGCTTTTTATTCAGACACCTCACTTTTGAATATAGAACAAATTGTGCAGATTTGATGCCACTGACAAAAAATAGAAATGCAATACCTGCGTGCAAAAACTGAGCAGGTTTTTATTTCTTCTTTCGAAATCTAAACATCCTTACTATTTACTAAAATAAGAAAAAATAACATATGTATATTTACATATATTGTTTTACTCATTCCATTAAAATGTAGCATTTTTTGAAATTTTGATTAAATTTTTTTTTTTTCTGGAATGACGCAGGAACACCCTGTTTTATTCCAAAATGTTCAATCCCGCAGCTCTCTGCTATCTATATGGAAATAAAAAAGGTCAAACCAAACATTTTATTTCTTATTAGTATTCTTAGTATAAAATTTGTTGACTTTAGTTTTATAGGAAATTTCTATTTAATTCTTTTTAGTGGATAAATTAAATTTTCAAAAATACCAAACACGTTCGTTCACATTGCAGACAAAGAATTTTTCGATTTTTGCCCACTTAGGCGGCACTGTGCGTCTGTGGGGTGAGCGAATATACATACATATAGCACAAGTGCAAAGCTATGTACAAATGAATGTATACATAGGTGTGAGCTTATCGATGTACTTGCAAAGGACATTGTCTTCGCTCGAGATACTTTGATCCTCTTAAACTGATTAAAATTACAAAATTAAAGCAAAGCAGAATGGCTCAAAAACGAAATAATAGATAATAATACAAAATAAGCAAAATTAGCTCATTCCATTTTCATTATTGAATTATTTTTGCTCGATTGAGCAAATACACATATGTACACCTACGTATATTTGTATATTTGTATATTTGTAGGTATGCGGACGCATTTGTTCGGAGAATTGCGGATAGCCCTGCAAAAAATACGACTACTCCATGCATACGAAAAATGTGGCCCAAATTAATATTGCGATGTCCTAGGGCAGGATATAAGGTGCCAAGCTCTGCATTAGATGTACTCCAAGGGATTATTCCACGGAGTGCCTACCTCTTTGCAACATAACTTGTTAAGCACGAGCAATGATCGGGTAACAATAAGCGGGTGTGGAGACGCGAATAGGTGCGCTACTACATTACAGAGGAGCAGTTTGTAAGTACTCCTACATGACACCGATAGGCCACATGGTACAACGATTTTTGCAGGCAACACCAACACACACACACTTACATGCGAATTTGTAAATAAATGTGCGTATAGAAACAAAAAGGCGTTGCTTTGGTGAAATTGCAAATGCAACTGGAAAAATAAATGTTAGTAGGTGAATTAAACAAATACATGCTTATTTTCACATACAGGAATTTTGTGAATAGAAAAATTGCGGAAAATAAAAGGAGTGTGCTGGGGAAAATGAACGAAAGGATTGTAACTACTACTTATGTATGTAGTTATACGAATACCGACATGTGGATGTAAATAAGTATAAAAAAGCGATATGTTCGTACATTGTGTACACCCCTTCAAAATTGAAGTTACATTCGAAACGCATTGCTGAATGTGTTCATGCACACATATACATATATCTATGTACATATTAGGGATGTCAACATTTTTAAATGTTTAAATTTAACTTTTTTATTTATGTATATAAAGCGCAGTCCAAATAAAAGTTTAAATTTAAACATTTCAAAATGTTGACATCCCTAATATGTACATATGTACATTAAGGTGCAGTGAAAAAACCGGAGTTCGGACAAAAAAATTGTGACATCTCGGTTGAGAAAAAACTTCACGAGCCAAAATCATGCGTCAACGTTCTCCAAATGTGAATATTTTCTAGCTCTCAGCTAATTTATGTATTTCTGGAAGTACCCAGAACTCACCACGAGGAGGTGGCTGCAATGCTAGTTGATTGTTGATTGGCATATTTCAGTCTGGACTTGGTCAGTTGATCCGCTTTGTAAGTATGTACTTAAATATGGTACAAATGAACGACATGGTCCAATGACTTTTTGCAGGGTAAGACTGCGCGCGCTGCAACACACACTTCACAATATATGTGATAGTGAGAGAGCGTCCGCCATTGCTACCGCACTATGGTCTGGCGACTATCATTTGCTGGCCAAAAGTCGAAAATTAACCAAATTAATTTGAAACTTATTGTTCGGAGGTTCTTGAGGTCGTTGATTTCGAGTATAATGTCAGATTTTAACCGACTCAAATCGACTTTGAGTATTAGATGAAAAAAAAAATTTTTTTTTTACTTGTTTTGAGTCTATTTGTTTTTGGAATTTTTTTGGCCTTATAACAATTATATTCAACAATTTTTATTGAGCTCGAGGCCGTTTTTTAATGAAAATTTATTGTGGAAAAGCAACAATAATTTGAAAAAATGGTAGAAGTGATAGCTATTTCGGAAATCACCACATTTCCTCATCAGACTTATTTCAGTAGGCTTCGAACCGACGATCCCACTATAGAGGACTCTTTACTTTGCCCCCCTTTGCGACACGCCTTAACCGTCTCCAATCATTATCAAAATTTATATGTGATATCTGTGACCGTAGTATTACCGATTGGGGGGGTTGAGACTGGAGAAAGTCGTCGATTTGATTTAAAGGACCGCCCTAATGTACATACATATATATATATACGTACTTTTTCTTATATGCATACTACATACACACATGTACATACATTTAAGCCAATCAAGCAGAGAAAGTGAGCAGCGGGAATAATAATAAAATCGCTTTTTTGTGTGCAAATAAAAACTCCTTGCTGAACTGGCGAATTCGAAAGCGTCGAAGGAGTAAAGGAAATAAATGTTTATTGGATCAAGGCGATTTGTGTGTATTGTGTGTATGTGTTTCACTCCGTGCACAATCTCAAACAAGCAAAACAATTTAAGGTCTTATCGACCGAATGCACATATACATATGTACATGTATCTGTGTGCATTTGTACTTTGGAAAATTTGAAGTCGAATTCAAGGATCTTACCAATTTATGTTAGCCAAAAATCGTGACACAGCTATGTATGTATTGATGTTTCAATTGTGATTTGCATCAGTTTAAATTTGGAAAGACCACATTGACACTCATCCGCAATGTGGTAGAGTATTATTTATGTTCCTTGCTTTTATCTATCATTCAGTTTAACGACTATCTATGCTCGTACGACAGGTCGTATGATTAACAATCAATGGGAAATGCCATTTAATGGAAGCTACTCGTATTTTATTACTTAATAAATGCATTCATTCGAATTAGGGAAAAGAATTTATTTCCCATTAAATTATGAAATGAAAGAGCAAAACATAAAGTGGTAAAATTTTTTCAATAAAAGATAAAAACTTTGGAAATGACCACTGATGAGGTTTATCCTCTTTCGATTGGATTATATATATATATGTAACACTTACATAAGTAATCCAATGTACGGCTTATAGTATTTATTTATTTATTGAACTCAACCATTTGGAATATAAAGAAATAACTTTTTGCATGCAAATTAAATTTATTTATCGGTGCATAAAGCCATAAAATGAACGAAATATTTATTATTTAAATCGGTTAAAAAAATATTTACTCTTTTATTAACTTTAAAATACATTTACATACATATAAACATAAAGTTAATTTTACTTGCTTAACAGCTTGCAGCGATGAAAAATTTTTCAAGTCATCATAAAAGCCGCTTCCTGGTCATAAATCATAAATTACTTATGTACATATGTATGTATGTATATATACTCGTATACATGTTCGTACATATCTATAGCAGTTAATTGCTTTCAGCTGACAACGCGCACGCATAAAAATATTTACGCTCATGCTTCAGTAAGCTCAAGTGGCGGAAGTATACATATTTAACCCGTGCGATATGGCCTAAATGGCTATCCTGGCCAAAAGTAATTACGGCAAAATAAGTATGTGATTAAAAAACACGAGTTCTTCAATGATCTGGCATAAGATTTCGCACGTTTTTGTAAAAAAAAAAATATTTTTTAAACCTTGACGACCGAGGGGCCTAAAAGGGCCATTTTTTAATTTGTAGTTCTATTAAAAAGTTTGAATGCTACTTAGTTTTAAAATCTATTTATAAAGTGGCAATTTTTAAAAAATTTTTCGCTTAAAGTAGCTTTAGTCGAGATAGAACATTTTCACTTTCTTTTATCGATTAACTAGCCATAGGTGTAGTTTCAAATTTTATGGCAATTTTTTGATACTAGCCGTTTTTTGCGTATTTTGTACTAAATTTTTTGGAACAAAAATGGGTGTTTGATGGAGATGCTCTTATTTTTGAATGTGTTTTGATTGAAAAAGGCCCTAACCAACAAATTTAAAATTTTACAGGAGAAGCGAAAAAATTATCAAAATAATATCAAAAAAAAAAATTTGATTGAAGGAGTATTTTTATATTTCATACCAAAATCTGTGAAAATCGCAGTTTCGAAAAAAGTGGTGCCTAACGATATATATTTATGTATGCTAATAATTTGTTTCCTATCTAAATTATTTAATTATGAAAAATGTCACATCGGATAAATTATACCAAGCATAAAATAAATTACCAAATGGACCATCTCTGGCAACTGTGAAAGTAATCAGCTGTTTCGAAGTTTGCAAGTTTTGCGTTATTGTACTTCTGCGAATATTAACTAGTAGTCTCTTTGAGAGCGAGTGCTGCCAAATTCACAGAGTCCCCAGCAGGGGATAATTTTGTCTGGACAATACGAGACATTTAAAAATTATTACCATTAATTTCATGTAGTGACTTGAATAACAACAATAGAATATACTAAAAATCATCCAATATTTGAAATTTGCCTCAAGCATGAACGCAACGCACAAAGGAGGATGTTGCATTCCAATTATTTATCAACTCAATTTAATTTAAGGCAAGTTCATTTGACCTAAATATCTAGAAGTGCACAGCTTTCCTCACATCTGCTTTGAATCAAATATGTACATAAATATGTATGCAAATCATGCAAAAGCCATTATCAATTACGACAATTAAATGAACACTGGTAAAATGTCGACAACTCGCATGACAAAGGTAAATTTCATGCATTATTTGGGCATACATGTGTATGTATATATACATATATATGGAATATGCACATTAGAGCGGGTCAATTTTTTTTTTTCGACGTCATTCCGCCGGATTCTACCAAAATTAATGTCGAGCCTGCGAAATTTTAAAAGAAGATATCTTTGATTGTTGCTAAAGTGTTACGAATGTTACTTTTTTTTAATACAAATTTGTATTTGGTGGTTTTTTAATACGAAAAATTAATTTTCGATATCTACTTCTTATTTAAAGAACCGCAAGATGGCGCTACAAATTAGTATTAGTCAATTAGCTCAAAAAATAGGGGTAAGCTTACAATAATTCGCATAAAGCTGAAAATTTGTACGAATGTTGCCAACACTAGTATGAATGGAATGTCAAGAGTGCTCATCGGTCCCACGTCTGGAAAAATAGTTATTCAAGGTCAAAGGTCACATAAATTGATTTTTTGAATTTTCCAAGCAAGCTCGAAATTGACTTTAGAGCTATGGTCTGGAGGCATTTTTTTCTTGAATCTTATGAAAAATCCGCATCTGCTAGGAACGATGTCGATGCCCTAATATTCATATATATATATATGTTTGTATAAAAGAGTGTTGAAATTTTTGAAAGCTAATATAAGCGACTTACGCACTGAAATAAATCGTTGAAATATGTAAATGAAGGCACTTTTTTCTAATTTCTTAATAATTTATAAATGTAAATAAATCACACCAAATCTCTATTCGACGAAAAGTAAGATATATCGCTCGTGGTTTTTTATTAGAAATAAATATGTATATAACTTACTCATTTCCTGACACAATAAAGGATTAAGCGGAATTTCACAGGAAAGCTCGCACAAATCCCACATGACCAATTAACAGTGTACTGACATTTTAGGTTAAAAGCATATCTACCAACATATACATACATATCGTCGTTTAAAGTGCAAAAGCGCGTATGTGAATTATTAGTGGAAAAAATTTATATGAAATAATAATGAAGCGGTTTGAATTTAACTTTGCTGGAGACGCATCGGTGTGCATATGTCTACTGCATTGTTTTCTTTTATTTGATTTTAGTTGCCTAACCTCCAATGCAAAAAGAAGGTCTTATTGAAAAATCCCTTCCTGAAGGCGTTTATTTAGAAAAACTCATCATTTTGCCGATTGGGCATGCGTGCATTTGTTTTAATATGTCGCACATGATCTTCAAAGTTTGGCATTTTTGAAATTAGTTAAAAATGTACACCGAGCGAAATTCTTGTTATAATTTGTTGAAAAACTCTAAGGTAAAGTCTCCCTTGCCCATATACATAATAAGCATGTGCTGAGAAATAGTTGTTCGCATTTTCTGACAAACGTATAATTATAAGTTGTGTCACCTTTGAAGATCGTGTGCGATATGTGTTGGTAGATTTTATTTCAAATAAGCTTACAGTTTCAAGCTATTCGATGATTTTGAGTGAAATTGTTACTCATACGCCGTGTTGTTTTTACTATATGGCATACATACAGATGTACATAAGTATGTACCTACTTATACACATGCATGTAATCTACATTGTAAATGAGGTAAAAACGGCCTAGTTTTGCAGATGAAAAATGGTTAAAAGGTTATTTATGTTGTTAAGTTACTATAAAAGGCCCGAAAGTATCCCAAATGTTCTTCAAAAATCCGGAAAATTCCAAACGATCGGAGAAAATCTTGAATAGTTTTATTTTACCATCGAAATTTCATGCATTACGCTATCTATTGAATGCGTCTACATCTAGCGAGGGTACCAGAATAACAAATAATAAATACGTTCGGGTGTTTCTCCGTTCAGCTTACTAAGGCGATAGACTTTTGCGTCCGAAAGAGCAATTTTACTGAGGCGGCCGGAGCTCCTCTTTGCCAAATGAAGGAGTTATTAAAAGCCTCCCAGTGGCTTGTGACATTGTTTTGGTAGCTATGTTTGATACTTGGCCTGCAAAGTTTTTATAGATTTCTAGTTTAAGAATTATTGCGCCATACATTTGAAATTCGAGGACATACGAGTTACGTTTAGAGTAATGGTGGCTCATATCTGAAGCGTGATATAAATTATGAGTGCAGGTAAAATACTTAATTTGAAATAGAAATATTCTAAGGAGTCTTCGTGTTTCTACATCAACTTTTAATCCGAAAAAGTTAAGAAATCATTGGAAATAATTGGTGGTTATACCTACACACACACATACATATGTATGTACATATGTAACACTTGCTTTCGGTTTCTTCTCAGAATATTTATAACCTAACCAAATGTACATAAATATTTCTTGAAACGAATTGATTACTCGCTGCAGCAAAGAAGCGAAAACAAAACAATTAATAATGGACGCGAAGAAAAGTATTGTTTCGTTTAAGTTGTTTAATATATAGCCATTTTCTGATGATTTTTGAATGACCGAAGAGCTCAACTCACTGATGACCACAATTTGGCGGAATAAAAAAAGTGTTAAGTAAAGAGAGAAACTCTTTTAATTATTTGTGCTATTTTGTTGGTCCTGCAATCGTCGGCAATAGTAAGTGTACGAGCAAGGCAGCTAGCAGCCAACCACCGAGCGGGAGAAGATGCTTTGCATAATTAATGAGCAGACTTTCCATGACTAGTAAAATGTAAAAGTTTTCAAATAAGTATTTCCGCGGCAAACGAATAAAGCAAGCGAACTCAAGTGATCAAATAAGAAAAAAAAAGCCAAGTACTCGTAAAATTTGACTAGTTCTCTGAAAATTTTAAGCTGACTGGCGTTTGACAAAATTACTGCAGTCACAGACTGTGTGGATTATTTTTATAGTTTTTGGCCACAAGAGAAAAGTTTTGCCAAGACTTCATCTGCGCCAAAATATTTTCACATACTTTAGAAGTCTTACATACAAAAGTCGTGTGTACTTAACAAAGTCAACAGAGTGGAAGGACATTAATTACATATGTACATAAATAGATACTCTTAAATGTATGTACTTTAGGGTGGTCCAAAAATGCATATAAAAGTGTAAAGTCGGAATTTTGAATTTTTGATAAAAATAACCAACTTGGAGTAGGCTTTTTTGCGGAATATCTTTAAAATATATAACTTGTAGTTAGCTACAAAAAGCTAACTTGAAACTAGTTGCAAAGGAATTCAGTAATTTTACTTTGAATACACTTTCTTTCTGAACTTCACAAATACTTTTTCGAATTGCGGACAAATAACACGAAGATCGACATTTTATATTATCATTTTGAAGTTATGTCTAACGGAGTTGGAATATGGGACCTCCATATGGAATGTAATAAAATAAAGTAAATAAATAAAAAAAATAAAAATAAAAATTTTGTTTTTCTTTTGGATATTTTATGTCCAAAAGTAGTTAGTTACAAGTTAGTTGACATCAAATGCAGAGGTAAGCACCCTTGACTATTTCGCGGCCATCGCCATAGAATTATAGTTAGCTTTCCTCGAAGAAAATATGCAGATAATACTAGTGGCCTTTAGTAACTTCCTAATCAAGTTCAAGTTAACTTATAGTTAGATACATTTCCCACAGGGAAGCGTCGAAATTTATGACTGAGCAACGAACGTCCAGATTCCATATATAATAACCACAAAACCACGCGTTGCAAATCATTCTGTCGTGCGCTAATACACTGCTATTCTGAGACACTAGCATTATATGCACTAATAAGCATATCTGCCCGTGACACTGCCATTGTTATTGGTAATCTAACTGATGCTTAACCCCACTGGTAGCGGTGCGTTACCATGGAAACCTGTGTCATAGATTTGCTGATAATATTCATCCGCATTCCAGTATCGTTAGTATCCTGTCGGGCACACTTGTTGTTGCCAAGCATCGACCGTCTGTCGCTTACATATATTCAGTTGCCTACACAGCGCATATGCCCAACCTATTTATGTACATACATATGTACGCATGTACGAACATACGCACTTACGATAATATGCAGGATAGTAAGAGTAGATAAAAAATAATTGAGCTGACATGGTTCTATAGCGTATACTATATACGAGCCTAATGACTGGCGAAGAACAACACCCACAGCTATGAAATAGCGCCGTAAAAACATCACTAACGCCACGTATACATACCTAAGTATATGTATGGGTGTATTGGTGGGAGGCAACAACAAAAACATTCCATTTCACTTGAATGGATCGCCGTCAATGACGCCGGAGGACACATAATGATATCTATTGACCCATTCGGTGGACATTCAATTGGTGGCAAACAACGCACGGAGGCGCGCACGCCACTGCCTCCGACTAAACCAACTCACATCAATTCGAGTTTTAGTATTTACCCATTACGTTGGCTGTTGCTGTATCTGCAGTTTGCTTCGGTGTTTTCTTCCATCCAACTGCAAAAAATATTCGTTGCCAGATTTTAAGGCTCATAGCAAAGAAGCCATTGTCTAAATTTTGATCGAGTTTTTTATGTGTCCAACACAGTTATTAAGCCGCCACCCTTTCGTACTATCAAACCACCTTTGAACAACTCACTCACACAAACGCACAACCGTGAGCCTTTCATTCAACCATTCAACCATCCATGTACCTAACACCGCATCCTTCCACTCTACCATCCGACGCATTAGCGTAATGCGTGTCTGCCCAGTAGGGAATTTACCGCCAATCAGCGCGTTTGTGTTTTTGCGGTCGCTGTCCGCCCGCACTTCAAAAAAAAAAAAAGTTATCTATGTCCGCAAAAAGTTCTTAAATAAATCAATCCCACCTCTCTTCTTCAGCGCGCCTGCATTTAGAGCAGTGGTTGGCCTTTGCTTTTAGCCGGCGTTTCGTCTTTTTTTCCTCTGCCGCTTTCAGCTTGTCAGGAGTTTTTGACATTTACTCGAACTTAGTGCCCTCTGCGAACAAAATCTTTTATTTTTTACATTAGCTGCTTTTACATTCGTTTTTCTTTTGCATACTTGCTGCCAAATCCATTAGCTCTATTCTCTTGCGACCGCTTTGCGATTGTGCTTTTGTGGTCACAGTGCTTTTGCGAATGTTGGAAATGGTGGATGGTGGAAAATTGATTTAAGTTGTCGCCCTGGGCAAGCCAAATTTGAATGCCACCTGGGCCAGTTGGGTATTATTGGGTATTTGCATCGTCTATTGTTATGAATTATTGAGTTTTAATTCTATCAAAAACCAAGAAGGCAAACATCTATGGCCGGCACTATTGGCAGCTGTTACAAAGTAGTATTTCTACTGGTTATTTACTTTGCGGTGTCGTTCGATTGCTGTTGAAAGCGGAATGATTTTGCACAAATGGGCTATTTACACACACTTTCCAACCAGCCTTGAGAAAGTTTAAATATGTAATTGTGCAATGACCGCATTGATGAAGGATAACGATGATCTTTGCAAATATTCTGCAAATAAAAGGATTATAGAAGAAAAATAAAAGCTTTTCACAAGAAATTCATTAGGAATTTAGAATGCATTTACAAATTCGAAAACGCTTGTAGTATGTCCGTTAGATTGGAAAGAAATTGAATTCGAAAATAATCTTCGATTTTTAGATGAGTGCTTTTACGAATTATGTATATTGGCGAATTTGTGTTTTTATGTTCGCAAATATTTCCATTTCTCTACTTTTCGTCTGCATTTTTTGATTGAATTAGAAACCTATGCATATCAAGTGATTTGCTGATGAGTTGCATGAATATTTTTGTTACCAACAAAAACTGATGAAAAATAAGGTTCAATTAAGCTTTGACTGCAAATGCTGTTCAGCAACAAAAAAGCTCATTCCGAATAAGAGGAGATTACAGCGCACAATGCTGTTAACAAAAAACCACGTATTTTTTCGGACTTGCAACATAACCAGAGGATACCCGTACTTGTTGGTGTTTGCTGATTCTTATGACAGGCTACGAATAAGTCTTGACAAGGGATTACGGAAATTCATTGCAGAAACCTCTGCCCTTGCCGTATTTACGCATCTGAAGTTTACATTCCGCATGCCAGCACAAAGCACGTCTTAGCTACTTAAAAAATACACGTACAGATTTAAAAGCTGATTTTCTTCTAAATTTTAGGGTATCTATGTATACAAATAATAAAATTGCAACAAACCGATGTCTGCACATTATAGATATTGAAGAACACTTAATAAGGAAAGTCTTTATAAGCAATCAAATATTTTTTAGAATTTTTGTCTGTCTGTCTGTATGTTTGTAACTCGAAAATTAATTCATGAAATTGAATGAAGTTTTCACCGATGTATTGCTATAGGTCTAGCTTGAAATATAGAAAGAAAAAAAATTTGAGAGTTGCCAGCTGCTTGAAAATTGCACTTTAAATAAATTGATTAGATGAAGAAAATATTGCAGTTGGCTGTAATAAGAAAGAAGTTTATGAAGGCTTACAGCCAAAAATATTTTTGTAGAGGTTTCTACATGTTTGAAAATTTTATTTTAATTTAATTGATAAGATAAATTAAATATTGCAATATGGGTATCAAACTGAAGAGGTTTGGCAAACTTTACTGGGGACCATCTTTAAAAAAAATGATTGGATTTGTGTAATTATATATAAAAACCACATTTTTAGCTGCATTTTAACATGCCACAAAATTAAAAAATTTAGAACATTAGCGTTTTTATAAAAAACCGACCAGCGCGACATCAAAAAACTTATTTTTTTTTTATAAAAAAATGCGTGTCTCTTTTTTTTATCACAAATAACAATATTCTGATGTAGCGTTTTGAATTTTCAAAAAGAGTGTTTTTATTAACCACTCTTATGTATATTCTTGAGCAGTGAATTTTAATATTTTTAAACGGTTAGAAATTTTTGAAAATTCAAAAATTAAAATTTATGTAACAAAGAGCTAAAAATATTATCTTCTATAAAAACATGGGTATGTCAAATACATATATGTAAGTATATGTTAAACATATTCGCCTTCAATATGCCCATTAACTTTAAAAATTTACCGCCCGAAATGCCAACAAACAATTCAACAATCTTTCAACCAACATGCCGCAAATTTTGAATACACTCATGAATATGACTGCACATTAGACTGTACCACCTTGCGAGCAACAAACAAAAAAGTTCGCTTCTGAGTCTAATACGTTGTTTACATGAGGCGATTTTGCAGGAAATTTTAGAAGCTATTAGTTGAATCAAAAACTGGTTGCCCACCAACTTCGTTAACACCAGGTGATTGTTGCCTTCAACTAAAAGTTGCTATAAAATCGCCACATGTAAACACCCTGTAAACCATTTTTGCAAGGCAAATTCGAAAGCCGAATCAAAATACTTCCATTGCAAAAGTTTAATTATTTTCGGAGAGCTTTAATTTACCTACATTAGGGTGGTACGCTAGGGTGATAAGAACTGAGATCGGTTGGGTAAGTACTAGAACGGGTCAATGAACATTGGGACAAAAAATTGCCTGTTCGCGAGAAAAACATGGAATATCATACTTCAGGATCGATCCAACCGGTAATGCCGAAGATATGTCGAAAAATTTAAAACGGCAAAGAAAATCAATTCCGAAATTGTCTTGCAAAAATACTTTAGATTTGAAGGTGTACGGCGAACTTTTTTTTCTGGGTCAGTCTACTGCACATTTTTGCTCACACATACTATCCGACGTTCTCACATACATAGCTATGTACTTACATGCTCGTACATTGAAAAGTACAAAGGAATTATCTTAATTGCAGTTTTAATTACTTTAGTGCTGTATTCGTATTAAATTCTACAAACAAGCTTGGCAACTTTCCCAAACTTCGCAAACCAGTGCCTCCGTTCGGCTTGCATTTGTACACGCGTGCATACATATGTACATACATGCAGCTCCACAAGCCATTATTAGCTTGGCAGTGAATGAGTGAGTGCTCAGCCTGCGTGAAATGGAGAATGCAAAAGAGGATAAGGACATGAAAATGAATGTGTCACAGAGTATGTGTCAGCTCGAGAGTTTCGGCATACATAAATACATATGTGCTGATGCTCTTGTAGCTGATGCGTGTAGTACGCACATATCTACATGCATATGAATGAACGTAGAATAACTGCAGAAATTCGGACTCAGCCTTTATTAGGCCTTAGATAGTTCCTATTGTTACCCGTACTAGTCTCTCAATGGACAGAAAGTATTCAACGCCGGTCGCGATGTTGGTAACAGAGGAAGAGGAAGACCTGCTCTGCGTTGGAAAGACCAGGCGGAGAAAGGTTTGGCTTCGCTTGGCATATCCAATTGGCGTCAGTTGGCAGAGAGGAGGAGCGACTGGTTTGCTTTGTCGAACTCGGCCAAAATCGCTTAGGCAGTTACAGGGCCAATAAAGAAGAAAAAGGAAGGGAGTCCTATTGTGGCTAATTATTCTCTTTTATCTGGTTTTGGACTCCCCGAAATAAGTTAGTGAATATGTATACTGAAATTTGGTCTCTTATAGTAAAATTTTATGAGAGCTTCATTTTTCGTTAATCCAATTGTAACCTCCAAATTTTACTAGGCTAAGTACTGGTTCTTTTCGGAAAATTTGCCGCCTTGTTACTGCAAGGGTCATACATGGTTTAGCGTTGTAGTAATTTGTAGGCTTACTTGTACCCATCTGTGACGAGGATGAGTTACAGTTATTTGTTCTATAACAACAACCATAAATCCAACAATGCGTTTGCGTAGGCAGGCGATAGTTAATTTCGTTGTCATGTACCTAAATATGTACATATGTATGGATGTGTTTGTACATAGTTTTAAATTTTTTTTTGCATACCATGGGTCAATAATTGAACTCATCAAACAATCGTGCATGTGAATGAGTACAATACATATTTGCTCTCGCATTAATACATACATCTACATATGTACAACGAATGTACGGCAGGCATGCATGTCTCTTCATTTTATCACACTGTGTGGCTGTCAATCAAGTGCAGATAAGCCAATGTCGCAACAGCCAAAAAAATTTTATTATAAAAACACAATTTAAATTCTGCAAAAACAAAGGGAAAAAGTAAAAACACTTTTACATTTGTAACAAATTTTCCATGAAGTGGAGTTATAAACTTATGTGCATTAGGGTGGCCCAAAAATGCATATGAGGTAACACATCTCCTTTTTATAAAGTCGGTTAAAAAGTAAATGAAATTCATTCAAACTCTCTTTAGTTTTCTTTATTCACATGAAAAAAAAACAAAAAGAGGGATTTACCTATATATCGTTACTTTGCTACAGCTTAGCGTGCAGTGCAAGTACTACTAGTTGCTGCTTGATACTTTAATTAATTTGATTTTTAAATGCATTTACTTATTTCAATTGCTTAAATTGTATTTCAGTTATATTACTTATTCGAATTGTTAGATCAGCCTAAAGCTGGCTGGGTATACATTTTTTTTTTTTTTTACCTACCATCGAACACTAATCTTCGCATGAAATTTGCATGCACGTACTTATGTCACGTAAAACTGTTAGCTCAATTTAGCTTTTCCTATAACAGCATATAAAATAAATATTTTATTAATGCCTCATCAAGTTTATCTTGATTGATTTAATTGACAGGATAACAGCATGACACACATGAAACCACCTTGTGTGTACAGATATGCAAACAAACGCATCATTATACATGTAGTACATACATACCTACATATGTATCTATGTATATGTCCATGGGTGCATCCATGTCAACATGCCGACATGAAAAGCGTTCAAGCACTTCAAGCATAGAAGAAAGATCGCGTGGTCGTTTTGAAGTGTACGAGATGTGGTCTTGCTGCCAGGGCACGTTCGCGTCCGCGTCCGCGTCCGCGAAATTGGCCCATATGGCTGCGATAAATTACCGCTATTAAAGTGCTGTCATTCGTACATGAGATTGGTATGTGGATATATGTATGCATAGGAGTTTGTGTGCATTGTCGCAGCGCGTGTCGCGGCCTTGAATTTGGTTTCGTATATCTCCAAAATAAAAAGCTCTCAAAAAACACCTGCCTTATGCATACATACACACATATGGTCGTCAAGCATAAGTGGATGTTTTCGAAGTAGCGATAGCGGATGACTTGAAGAAAATGTAATGATAAGCATGATGGTGGCAAAATTGAGAAGCTCAGAAGCGATGAAGGCGGAAGTCGAAAGGAATAGAAATAATTATGTATATGTTTCCATTGTTTCTGGTTCGGTAAGAAATCCGAAAAATAATTAGACAAAAACGAAAAAAAATGCATGCATGCTCTGAATAAGCTTAGTTTTAAGCACTATATATTTCATTACAATACCGCAATATTCATTTAAAAATTTGTTTTTTTTTTTCAGCTGCACAAAGAGTGACGTCCGCAACGTAATGCACCCAGCTTGTTTGCTTTTATGATGAATTTTGTTAACTTCATTATTTTTTCTTCAAAGAATTTTTATAGATTGTGATCTCCATAGATGAAAATTTGCTGAAATTTGTTGACTTTGATGGTCATAAATATCAAAATCATAGTTTAGCTTATCGATTTAATTGATTTTAACAAGTAGGAACCCTATTCAAAAGTATTTTCGAAATAAATCGTTTCTTTCGTTTGACATCGACAATGTTGTAATATTTTGCTTAACTTATTAATTAATTAATTTTATCTTTTGAAACAAGTCGCCACTCTCTTCAAAAGATAAGCTATATGCTAACCAAAGTTATAGACTATTCGGAATACGTCCACAGAAAGAAACATACTCACTCACCAATGATCACATTGGTAATTGTTTAGGCCTCCACTCTAAACCAAAACTGTGCAACGGCTGCTCCACCCTAATGTATATCTAATTACAGATACAAGCATACACACATGCACACGTACATATATGTATGGCCGTTTAGTATGTAGGTATTTTCCGCTAAATTGACTTTCGTTAAGTTTCCCCTCCAATCAATTTTACTGTTTGCAGATTGAACTTAGCTTTGCTAAAAAATGGCACGGTTTGAGGCAAGTTGGCAGCCCTGGTTACCATTAGCAACGGTAGACACTACTCTTTGGCCCCATAAATGTATATTTTTTTTTATATGAAGTAGTAGGATAATACGCTGGAAAGTATATACATACATATCATTCCAAAAGTCCAAAATCATAGTGAAAAAATATACATTTCCTACTTCCGGTCAGTAAAATGTTTTGCGAAAGTTTTTAAACAAAATTATAACACAAATACCAGTAAGAAACAAAAACAAAAGTACCACAGCCGCCCAAAAGCTACACGGTAGCCCACCTAACTTCCGTTGCTAATGGCGGAAGCTCAGCTCCGGCACAACAGCAAAGTGGCTAAAATAATAATGATAAATTGGGTGTACGAGCGTATAAACAAATATATATGTATGTTTATGACGGGTGGTATGTGTAGCCAACAGGTAATGGCGCAGCAAGTAAAATAATAAAAAAAAAAACAAAATGAGACAATTTTTGCCAACGATTTGGAGTGAAGCGACAACAGAGAATAAGTTTGTTTTAATAGCTGTGTAAGTACATATGTTTGGATGTTTGTATGTATACTCAAGAACATATTGCAGCTATAGTGGAATGTGAAAGCAGATACCTGCCCAGTGGGAAAAGTGGTACTGCATTAAATCCGTGATAAATAGTGTAATCTACACTGAGGGAGAAAAAAATATTAAAATCAAATAGAAATGAAATTGATCTTACTATAAACGTCAACGAAAGTACTGTATATTAGTAAATATTCAATTCAATTACGCGCATATTAAAATGACCGCGATCGTTCTGAAAATGCATCCGTGAAGTGAATAATTAAGACAAAAACGAAAAAAAAAAATATTTAACTTGCATGTTGCCTGCAGTGGAATTCGAACCCTGACCATCTCTGGATATCAACAAATTGTGGCATGCATCTTTGCGCACTCAGCTACACTTAGGCATATAAATTTGCTTTCAAATGTTGAATATCCATCAACACCCCAGCACGCGATTTGTACCTATAAACATGTACTATGTATGAATGTGTGTGTTGCCACCGCTCTCAGAGCGGCGCTCTGTATATATATACTCAGATGTGAACAGTCAAATACGTGCGTAATAAATTTTGTTTGAAAATATTGTTTTTAAATTCGAAAATTTTTAAACGATNCTATAAACATGTACTATGTATGAATGTGTGTGTTGCCACCGCTCTCAGAGC
>NW_016165511.1:0-27366 GCF_001687245.7 Rhagoletis zephyria | reverse complement strand
ATTGATGGATGAGTTGAAGAGGTGGAGGAAATATTTGAGTGAAAGTAAAAATAAAAAATGGGAATAATCAATAAAAAGGGGTTCAAATAATTTTCGATTAACTGGTAAAAGAGTGTGTGAGTGTGCATTTCAATAAATTTTATGCTGATCCTAGAAAGACGCACTTGGTCTAGGCTTTTTTGCTTTGTAGTTACCCAAATGAGTAATTTCCAAACGAATTGCTATTTTTTTGTACCCTCTTTTTAAATTTTGTTATGGTGGTAAAAACGAAAAATCAAAAACAGCATTATACGATCCAAATCATAAGCCACCAACAAAGCTGTTTTTTTTTTGNTTTACAAACCTAATATTGTCTCTCCCATGATACAAAGAAGAAGGTAGTTCCATTGTCACTTTTTCGTCGGCATATTAACAACCTGACAATNAAGGTAATTCCATTGTCACTTTTTCGTCGGCATATTAACAACCTGACAATTAAGCAGATTGTGACATTTCGTGCTACCATATCTAATATCTAAAACCCTTCAAATTTTATTATTAATTTTTTGTTTATTCAAAGCATTTTGTTCTTAGAATCGAACAAGGAAACGGTTTTTGGTTGGGTATGTTTCGGTTATTTGTACAATGATTTTAGGTTATTGTGTCGACACGCGTAACCCAAATAAAAAAAAATGTTAACATACGCCTGCGACCAAAGAATTAAAATTTAGTTTAGAATAAAGATTTAAAATTTTCGAACACTTAATTTTTAATTAATTCGGTGTGAAATATGCACTTTTGTGTAAAAACTACTGTTTAGCCGAAGTTGGGCAGATTAGGGCACGGCCGAAGACCTCCAACGCGAAAAGGTATTTTGCCCGTAAATCCTGTGGTTGGTGTAACCCGAGTTTACATTTTCTGGCAAAATGCTAATTTTGTAGCCAATTTTCAAATGGGTCCCCAGCGGTCAGAGAGGTGAACGGTGACTTGCCTTAAAGTTTGGACCGTTCTCTTCCTAATGGGTGAAGTCATCAATTTTATTTCACGCCCCCTCCAATATTGACCAGTAAACTACATTTAAGGGATTCGCAAGCCACCATAAAAGTCGTATTAGGAAATTTCACACTTTATGGCCATCTTCAAAATCTTGGGTGCTTCCCTGTTATGTTGCCAGAACCCAGATCTTTTGGTATGGTTTACCGCATTATCAGTGGTCGGGAGGATCGCTTCATAGAACTAAGCAATAAGCATGACTTATCATGAGAGGCGTGTCAGTCCTCCAACTACGGTTATTTGCCTTCGTCTTTTGGGTGTAGAAGCTCTGATGAAAAACGATTGAGTCGGCAATGACTAACTCGTTATGCGTTAAAGAATGCTGAAGATCCCTACAAGGTCTACAGCAACAAATAATCAATCTTTACTGGGTACGGGGACATTGTGGTGTCCCGGGAAATGAGGAAGCAGACGAATGTGCTAGAAAGGGATCTAAGATAGGGCTCCTTAAACCTTCACACCTGCAGGGTATCGCGATCACTCTGGCCACGGCTCGATGAACGAAGAACAAGGAGTCAATTAAGGCTTTCAAAGTCAAACGTCAGGCTTCTCACAGAAATACTAACAGGACACTGGACCATTGGCCACATGGCCGCCAGGTTCGGAGCCCCGCATAATGATTTCTGTAGAAGGTGCAGGGATGAGGACGAGCTAGAATCCGTCTAGCACTTCCTTTGCGAGTGTCCAGAACTTCGAGGAAAACGCCTCAAGTTTCTTGGGGACCACTTCTTCGAGAATCTGGATATCTTGGGCAAAAGCTCCTCTGGAAGGACTGCTAGGATTCGCCAGAAAATCAAAATGGTTCGAAGACATGTAGGGATAGGCTTGGGGTAACCCTCTGCGGCCTCCGAGTGAACTCTTAATCAAAGCTGCCCGTTTAACCTAACCTAACCTAAATATCGATAACAAAATCGATAAATACCGATAACAAGATCGATAAACACCATTAACAAAATCGATAACAAAATCGATAAATATCGATAACAAAAACGATAAAAATATCGATAAAAAATATCGCTAACAAAACGGTTAAAAATATCGATTACAAAATCGATAACAAAATCGATAAATATAACCCTTTGTCTTAACTTTTACGTTTTACCCTACATACATATATAAGTAAAGCGTTTAAATTCACCTTGGTCTTCATTTTTGCCTTTATCTTTACGCATCTTTGTTTTTGTTTTTATTTTTACCTTTGTCCTTATCCTTTTTTCTTATCTATGTACGTAGTCACCGTTACTGCCATTCTTGTATTGGTCTTCTTCTAAATATTGTTCTGTAACCTTTAATTAGCAAATTTTTGTTAAATTAATACCATATATGTAATACTCCTATATTGACAGTAAGAGCTAGTACCGTCCGAAAACACTACAGTACAGATATATCAATAAACACGTACGAAAGAAAAGGAACACATACGTTTATAAATNGTGCAGGGATGAGGACGAGCTAGAATCCGTCTAGCACTTCCTTTGCGAGTGTCCAGAACTTCGAGGAAAACGCCTCAAGTTTCTTGGGGACCACTTCTTCGAGAATCTGGATATCTTGGGCAAAAGCTCCTCTGGAAGGACTGCTAGGATTCGCCAGAAAATCAAAATGGTTCGAAGACATGTAGGGATAGGCTTGGGGTAACCCTCTGCGGCCTCCGAGTGAACTCTTAATCAAAGCTGCCCGTTTAACCTAACCTAACCTAAATATCGATAACAAAATCGATAAATACCGATAACAAGATCGATAAACACCATTAACAAAATCGATAACAAAATCGATAAATATCGATAACAAAAACGATAAAAATATCGATAAAAAATATCGCTAACAAAACGGTTAAAAATATCGATTACAAAATCGATAACAAAATCGATAAATATAACCCTTTGTCTTAACTTTTACGTTTTACCCTACATACATATATAAGTAAAGCGTTTAAATTCACCTTGGTCTTCATTTTTGCCTTTATCTTTACGCATCTTTGTTTTTGTTTTTATTTTTACCTTTGTCCTTATCCTTTTTTCTTATCTATGTACGTAGTCACCGTTACTGCCATTCTTGTATTGGTCTTCTTCTAAATATTGTTCTGTAACCTTTAATTAGCAAATTTTTGTTAAATTAATACCATATATGTAATACTCCTATATTGACAGTAAGAGCTAGTACCGTCCGAAAACACTACAGTACAGATATATCAATAAACACGTACGAAAGAAAAGGAACACATACGTTTATAAATAAACATGCACACAACACATAAACAAAAACAGCACTCAAGTACACAATACATTGACAAAAACGGTACTAGACTGTCTCGCTTTGATTTCGGAATGCTTACACATTGAGAAGTTAGCTTACTTCCAATATAGAAGTATTACATATATGATTAATACCATATGCGTACACACAAGAAGCACTTGTTTCAGCCCCAACCATTTCCGTTGCACCATTTTCGTTAAATTGCCAATTTACTCCCAACCAACCAACTGCCGCTAAAGAAGTTTCACTTCAAAAATTATTTCACTTGCTTTAGTAGATATTTTATATGAGGCAACGATGATATACACGAATTTATTAAGACAAATGAAGTCTCCAAACAATGTATTGATTTTGTAAGTAACTGTAAATTCACAAACCGCCCACTATCGATTTTCCGCTAAGCGCCTACAAAGAGTCAGACTTTACACTTTTTATTTATTTATTTCATTTTACTTTTGTCATTTGTGTCGTTTTCTTTTTTAAGTCCCTCCTCATTCTTTCTATTTGCCTGTCATTCAAAAATTGGCATTAAAGCGCTACAATTGGGATTATTATTGACACCAGTNCATTTTACTTTTGCATTTGTGTCGTTTTCTTTTCTAAGTCCCTCCTCATTCTTTCTATTTGCCTGTCATTCAAAAATTGGCATTAAAGCGCTACAATTGGGATTATTATTGACACCAGTTGAATTGAATAGAATTGAATTGAGTTTCATTTTTCCCACACATGCTTCAGTACTTTATCAAACTTTCAGTTGTACCCAATCTTTCTAGCTTTCCCTCATGCCAGCGCATCCTTACCAGACTTTTCTTTTCAACAAATTTGCAAGGTTTTATATATACATACATATGTACATATCAGTAGGTATCAAGTATGTAAAATATAAACGCCTTGTAAGATTGAGAAGCCACTCTCGAACCCTAACTCATTTCTCTTCACCACAATTGCAAAAACTTATGCCTGCTCTGCTCCAGGCCCACTAACTCGTTGACGCTGAGATATTTGTTTTGCAAAAGGTTTATTGTATTTATCTGCCGGTCTTTTGTGGATTGCCACTGCGGGATTTCGCTTTTATCCATTTTGACAATTGATGAAGTCATCTTAAAACTTTTACCACCTTCAAGAAATGATGTGTGCCTCACAGCTTCCACGTTACATACATACATACATGTGTATTTGTTTGTGTAGATGTGTCTACGGCCCAACGTAATAAAATCGTTTAAGTTTTAAGCAAGTAAGGCCGCCGGCAATGACAGTGAACGCTATGCGACAAGCGCTCAATGAGGCTTCTGGGACGCCGAACTTTGATATTTGACAAAATTTTGCATTATTTTGTGAATTTTTACTTTTGTATTTTTCTTAACAAAAAGAGATAAAAAAATATCCACTTTTACTTTCGTAGCTGTAAGCGAAAGAAAAACTTTCACGAAGAAAGCAGGAGAAACAACTAACAGCATAGCAGAGCGTACATACATACATACACATCTATGTATAGTACATAGTGAAGCATAGGGAAAGCAGCTTTCGTGTGCGCAAAGCAGTGTAAAGTTTTCTTTATGTTTTGTCTTACTCTTTTTGCGATCTTTTAGTTATAAAAAATTTCTTCTTGCAACTTATAATTGACAACAGCGGAATAGCGGCAAGAATACTTGCCCGCAAAAAGGAAACCAGACCACAAGCAAGTAAGAAATATACCCAAAAGTGTAAGCAAATAGAAAAATGCAATAAAGTAAAGTAAGCAAAAGTGAAGAAGTGGCAACAAGAAAAAAGTAATTTTGCTTGTTTTGGTGGAAAGAAGTGGCGATTTTTTTCCCCTTTTGCCGTGAAAGTAGTTGAAACAAAAAAATTGTTGTGCTGATGATGACTTTAATTTTGTTTGTTCTGCGGAAACGGAAGTAGTGCCAACCCGGTTCGTTGGGTAACAGCAGCGGCTGGTACTGGCGTGGCACAGTGAGTAAGTGTTGATTGAGATTCGTCTACCTAGGTACGAATAATGTAATAAATACACCGTGCGACAAAAACAAAAAAATAAATTCAAAACACACGAAAGAATCGATATAAAACTGCCTTTTTAGTTTTTCACTTTTTTATTTAAAAAAATTAGCGCAATGTAGAATAACAATATGGGTACCAAAGAGAGAAAAATTCTGTAAAAGCTGTTTGGTCTAAAAGAACGAATAGGTATTGAAAATGCGCTTTTATTAAATTTTATCTTTTTAAGTTAATAAAGTTTGCAGGACGAAATTCGATGATGAGGTACATTAGTCCTCAAACAATAATTAAAAAAAATATAAATATACAAATTTTCAAGGATATTTAAAGACAAAATTTGTAAAGGACATTTTCCATACCCATTCGTCCTTATGTACCAAAAAAATTTATTCTGCTATAATTCTACAGATTTTCTTCCCGTTTTTATGATACCCTTACTATTATCCTACATTGCAATGAATTTTTTTAAATAATCATATTTTTTAAATTTCAAAGTCCTTTAAAAAAAAAAATNTTTCCCGTTTTTATGATACCCTTACTATTATCCTACATTGCAATGAATTTTTTTAAATAATCATATTTTTTAAATTTCAAAGTCCTTAAAAAAAAAAAATCCTGTCGTCAAAGAGAAATACTAAGTTCGCAATTCTACTATTATTTTCCCATAATTTCACGAATATATTCATTTTTTTGTGTGTAAAATTTACTGTCGCACAGTGATATAATTGTAACATCATTGCTAATCGACGCAGTTAGGCCTAAGCAATTAATATCCCCCCAATTAATAAATCTCGATTGATATATAGATAATATAGGATTACGATATTTTAAAGTCAGCGATTGTAACACCAGCGCTAAAGAGCGTTAGGGGAGGTCAGTAATTGAGAGGCTTTATTGTACTAAGATTCATTCATGCCAGGCCCAAGGGGAGCTTGCTAAAACTATGTAGGTGATTCTATAAGCAAAGGGTAATGTGCTATAGCACCAATCCTCCAGCAATGTCGTATAACAAGAGGAAGCTGCATTTGTATAAGTTGTCGGGATGAGTATGAAGAGGAATCGATTCACCACTTTTCAAGCTATTGGGAACACGCTTTTTCAATAGATTGGCGGAGATGGGAGAGGCGAAAATATCGAACCTCCACGGCTTCATCCGGGATCGTAAGTGGTTTGACAGACTTCATAGCGATAGTACGGATTAACCACGGTTAGAAGGTTCTATCTAAGTCCCCATATTCACCAGACGTTGCCCCTTTCGCCTACCTCAACAGTCCCAACAACAAAAATACTTACATCAATGCGCCCAACCACATTTGGCAATAGCAGTAAATGTGAATTGAAGTGTTGTTTGCAGAGTTGCCACTGAAAAAATGCTTACCATGCACTTGACAAAATCTACCAAATCTGGAAAAAATCGACCAATAACTTTAATTTGTTATTTTAATAGAGACTACACATAATAACATAAACTTTTTTAATAAGGATCTTTTAATTTAAGTAATGGTATATGGTGGTTTCTTCCCTCCAAACGCGAAAAACGACGAAAGAATAGAAGACCGACTTAACTCGGCAGCCGGTTCTAAAACGCCCTATATCACAAAATGACTCAAGAACGTCCTACTTCAGAATTTGGCCCTATATCAACTGAAAATGTATTGAAAATATGTTTATATAGGGCGCTTTTGTAGCGGCAGCTGAGATAGGGCTTTTCTGAGCCAAATTCTGAAATAGGGCGTTCTTCATTCAAGTTCTGAAATAGGACGTTATTAAAAATTTGAATAGCTACCGACGGAGATCCATTTTCCTCTCACCTCTCAATATATAGAAATTCAAAAAATATTCCTCAAACTCTCAAAATATTTACGCTGAACTTTTTTGGGTACCTAGTCCCATGAAATGTTAATAAAACTAACAATATGCGGCTAAAAATTTCCGTTAATTTTATAAACAATTTTTCAGGCTGGTCTTTTTTTCTTTCAACAACTGCAACTTATAAAAACTAGCGCTGATTTTTGATTTTTTTTGCGAACAATTATAGTGTGCAATTACATACCTGTCCACTTTTTTCCTTTTATTTGAAGAATTCTTTAAAATATTTAAGCAAATAAAAGCATAAAGGTATTTTGAATGAAGCACGATATGTTCGCTGTTCGCCTTTTATCGATATACATACATATTTATGTACATAAAAGTGCCACTAGGGCGTTCGAAAATTAATGCAATAAATCGGAAAGCAATTGATAATATATATATATATATATAGGAAAGCAAAAATTTACCAAATGAAAAAAAAAATTACCTTTGTAACAACCCAATTTTTTTCTATAAATTTTGGTAATAATTAACCAAAGCGGTAACCCTGGTTGAGCGCCTCGAAATGCGATGAAATTTCTAGAAATCAACGCAGAGGTGGTTGGAGTGAATTAAAATTCGTTGGTACTCGTATAAATGGTAACATCGCCAAAACCCGACAAAATCTCCCTAAAGGCAGTGTCACACGATTGGGCATTTGCCCAAATTTTGGTGCAAATCGTATCCCAATCGTGTGAATGTGCAAATAGTTTTCCGTATCCCAATCACGAAAAGCAATTTGTTCAAATTTTTCAATACATAGAAGCTCGCTGTATTGTACCAAACATGTGACTACAAAAAATGAGCTTCTAACTCTTCTTACCTTCTTAAAACTTCCAGTGTATCAGCACACAATTAAATTGGACATACTTTTTACAGTGGTTCAAAGTTTTTTTTTTACATTTTTCACTATACATACTAAACTTTCGCTGCTAAAAACTTACCATTCTATTAAACCAAATACCACATTCGGAGTTTTCACTGTGCACCGCATATATTCAATTTCCTTCGCCGAGTCTCTAACAGCAACAACGACAGTTTGACCTCAATATACACCGCGAGAACTGTTGATTAAATTACCGATTTACATATGTATGCAATTACAATTCAAATGCTTCCCAAACGTTGGCATAACTGTGTAGAGATACGAGTAGAGAGTTCTTTGATGAGGCTATATGGCCCATCCACATTTGCATTTGCAACGCGATGAGCAGCAATTTTGTATAAAATTTGTAAGCGGCATAATTTTTTACATATTTTTTTCTTTACCTTTACTGTTCGCGCGCGGTGAGCAGAACCATCTCGTTGCTGCTAAAATTTATGAGATTCCTGATAAAGGCGGAACTTTTCATATAAGTACGCACACAGGTAAGTGAGTGCAGTGGGGGACGAAGTAATTTATCAAAAGGGGTGAAATTAAATGCCTAAATTTTATAACAACCAAATTCATAAAAAATAAAGAACACTTTAACTGCTTTATAAATCGAAAATTTGTATGAAAATGTCACTTTATAGAGCTCTATAAATCTATTTGATTTTTATGAATAAGGCCATAAGTCTACCAATAAATTTCCACTTTCCACCTTCAAGGCTAATATATTAAATTCAAGTACCCAGTGATGACAGTTACATACATAAATGCCAGACTTGCTCTAACATCGGAAACTAGGTTTTGCGAAAGTTTCAGATGGAGGAATATTATTTTCTTGTCTATAGGAGAAAACCATCCTTCGATTCGTTATACTTTTCCTTAGAAAAATATAACGCATTACTTTTTCTGAAGTCTTCAGCCCCCAAAACACGAAATCCCTCCGTAAAACTATGTATGTAGCTATGCGTTTCACTTTTTTCAATTCAATCGCAAAGTGTAAAGTTTAGCTCAAAGTTCTAAATTGTTTTTGCCAGAAGCATCAGCGCATTGGACATTCAGGAAGTCAGTAAACAGTTGATGTGATTGGATTAGTTTGTCGCTAAAGCATGAGAAACTGGTGAAGAATGCGAATGACTTACATATTTATGTATGTATTTTATTGATGCTTGTAATAAATTATTGCTGACATATTTAGTTGATTAAATTTAGCCTTGTGCCGGAAGTGTGAGCATGTTGCGGAAAAAGATGGAAACGTGAGATCAAATAATAAGCACAAACCTAGGTATGAAATCATACAATTGCACATACAAATATATGTAGCATGCATACATAAACTTCCTTACACGCCGCTAATACATACTCCAACACTTCCATGCTGCGACTTTTTGGTTGACTGTGTTTGAATGTGCTTGTTAGTAAGTATCATTTGCGGCCTCAAATTACTCTAGCACAATATCCCTGGAATAAGTATAGTGGCAGTGTGGGTGTATTCAGCTTGCATGTATGTAGATATTTGCATAAATTTCACCGACTTTTATCTTGGTTTTGTAATAATTTTGTGGGCAGCCGTAACCACCTAATCCATCAAGATGTTGTTATATACGCACTTACATTTAAATACAAGAACATATTCACACATGACAGCTGCTTTCCACCTAGATTGCAGTGCATTAAGTGCAGGAATTGAGAACTCATACTTCTGGTAGTTCTCTACATACTTGCCCATAAAACACTTAAAGTACTTATACATATAGAGTCAGCCCGCTCTACTTTGGGTAAGGCAAGTTGAGGCAAGTTTTGGTAAGTTTTTTTATGAAATATGAGCAGCAAATAATGTTGCTCATACGCCATGCTTAACGCTCGTATCTATACTTTTTCGCAGTAAATATACTTTTTTGAATTATAAAAGTTTATACTGCTTTGTTTTATTTTTCGAAATACTGCAATTATAAAAAAAAAAATATGTAAGCTAACAGCGAATTTTTCGTGGAAACTTACATTTGCGAAATTTTTCTTTTGTTTGTTAAGTATTTATTAATATTTTTTATTAAAGTCTAGTTAATTATATAATGCTTAAACACCATATAAAACCACATTTCTAACTTTGTAAAAAATTCAACAAATTTTCACAACTTCAACAAACTTTTATGCATAATTTTTAGAAAAATTCTAAATATGCGAATTTATAGTGCAAGTTTCAAGAGGCTAAGAATTCGTATTGATTTGTGATAGTATTTTTTTTTGTCGACGTTGGTATTATTTTCTTCTACACAATAAAAATTATCGATCATAAATAGTACTGATAAATTTTGTATGGAAGAGAATACGCAACACCGTCAAAAAAATGAAAAAAATCANTGTCGACGTTGGTATTATTTTCTTCTACACAATAAAAATTATCGATCATAAATAGTACTGATAACTTTTTGTATGGAAGAGAATACGCAACACCGTCAAAAAAATGAAAAAAATCAACGTTATTTTGTAGACACTTCGTACTAAAAAATTATCATTGTGCAACTTTGGCGATTGTTTTTTTAATTTGTAGAAGGTCAGAAATTTGTATTTACATGACATTTGTAGACCATATCATTTTGTCCCAGAGTGCACAACAGGTACACATACATTTTATTTTATTGAAAACCTGTTTCAAAGAATTACTTTTGCTCCTACAGTAAAAATGTTTTTTATTTTATTTTTTTTTTTTAATGGAGATGCTGCAGAGCGGATTTTTTTTTGCGGCAAAATAAAATTTTTTGTCCAAAAAAAGTCCAACCAAGTCTGGCAGTAGTGCGAACGCGAAGCTTACTATTTAAATACGGCTACAGCCTTGACGGATTTATTTTTTTTTTTTTGTGATTGAAAGATAATGAAATTCTTAAGAGGTGTAAACTTTTGTATGTTTGTATTAAATTCCTTAATGCAAATTGCAGGGAAAGTAGCAATTTTGAAAAAAATGTATTCTCCTGTTGAAAACAATGTAGGGTTCGCTTAAAAAGAAAAAATGCACAAAAAAATTTAAAATGCTGTAAAAAAATTTTCACCAAAATTCGAAACTCGCTCTTGAAATTTTTAGCAAAAATTGATGTATGCAGTTTTATAGCCTTTTAAATTTTAGTTTGATTTTTGATAACTTTTACTTCCTGACATTTCGAGCACATGTTACGTCACACCGTGATGAAAAAAAACACATCTATTATAATTTAGGAGCAACATATTCTTTGAATTTGTCATTCTCTATAATATAATTGTCAATAAGATAAGCATTTTTTCAAAATATTTATATGTATGCCAGCCAGTCTAACCAGTCTAAGTTATAAGTACTTTAAAGTACTTAACACTTTTTCAAAAGTCCACGAATAAGGGAAAATTTTGTGTTACACTTGAGGTGGCCTTACCAACTCCTCCGCTTTATATGAATTACCAGAATTTGTATAAGTTTATGGCACTTGCGGCAATTTCATGCGCACGTACATATATTCCTACATTCTTACACAGTCGAGTATGTGCATACAAATGACTAACAAATCAAGCATGCGCTGCACTCACTCTTCAATTATGATGTAAATTTCAATAATTTCGATCATTTGCATAATGTCAAGTATTCGAAAATGTTAAATGGAAGTAATATACAAGTATATGAATGTAAATGCAGCGTTTTCATAAGAGTAAGTAAGTATCAATTGCAATCATTCATGCTTATATGTACATACATATGTATGTAGAATTCAGTGTGAATATATTATACAATATCTGTAGAGATATTTTATGGTATGCAAAATATTTCAATAGCATTCTGCGAATTTTAAATATGTGTATCGCGGAAGGAAGTATACATTTTTGACGTAGAATACGTCTTACGTTTCGATATGGAGGCTATGATCAAATGTTGTAGTTGTAATTTTCAGATTTAAATGCACGGAAACGCTTATTGCAGGAGAACTAATAAAGCACAGAAAAGTATGGCGTTTCAAAGCTAAAATTCCAGAGCCATCGATAGATTTATTCTTAAAAGTAACCAATTAGGTTTTTANGAACTAATAAAGCACAGAAAAGTATGGCGTTTCAAAGCTAAAAATCCAGAGCCATCGATAGATTTATTCTTAAAAGTAACCAATTAGGTTTTTATCGTAAAAAAAAACTTTAAATATTGGCTTATTTTGGGGTAAATTTTGAGCCTTTAAAGTCCTCTAGCAAATTATGACTTCCAGATATAACTTTAATTTTCGGGATACAGGTTCTTTGGAGTAATAGAAATATTATCGTATACAAATTTTATATAAATTCAGCAAACATTGAGAATTTTAAGGCAAACAATTTTCGAAAAAATTAGCATTTTTTTATTATCAAAATGCTCGAAAACCGCTCGAATGATTTTGTTTCGTTTTCTTTACAGGTCTACTCTGCGCTGGTAATAAAGAGTTTGTAACCGGTAAATAAAGTTCCTGTCAATTTTTAAACCCTTTTCGCATTCTGTGTACTCTTTTAACTGGTAAATTTTGTTACCATCTCATAAGCTGGTAACAAATTATTGCCCCGTAAAATATGCAATGCCAGGATTTGCACAATTCTTCATAGCTGAATTGCTGAATATTTTAACTGCATTACCAACGTACCTAGAATCACGGTGACAAGAACTGGTAACATTTTTTGGTAATACAATTTTCCGGTTACAAAATCTTCGGTAACGTGCAGAATAGACCTGTTAGTCAAAAAATCAGGTATTTTCCTTACGTTTGATATATAGGAAGTATTGGTTCATATTTTCTAAGTTTGTTTACATTATTCAAATATATGTGCATAAATGATCAAATGTGGGAGAGTTGCCACTTCTTCTGAAAACTTAATTCAACTTTAATAAGGAGAAATAGACAATTTAAATATGTATCGCAATATGGCTATCAGATAAAAAAGGATTAAATAGGATTTAGTTTGAAATTATTTTAAACAGGGTTGTCACCTATTTACAAAGTTAAATTCAATATATGCAATAGCTTAAACGAATTACTACGATATGGATATCAATTAAAATGGCCTTGAAGGNAAAATCAGGTATTTTCCTTACGTTTGATATATAGGAAGTATTGGTTCATATTTTCTAAGTTTGTTTACATTATTCAAATATATGTGCATAAATGATCAAATGTGGGAGAGTTGCCACTTGTTCTGAAAACTTAATTCAACTTTAATAAGGAGAAATAGACAATTTAAATATGTATCGCAATATGGCTATCAGATAAAAAAGGATTAAATAGGATTTAGTTTGAAATTATTTTAAACAGGGTTGTCACCTATTTACAAAGTTAAATTCAATATATGCAATAGCTTAAACGAATTACTACGATATGGATATCAATTAAAATGGCCTTGAAGGAACTTTATTTCTAAATTGCTTGTAGGAGCGTTGCGCGATTAAGGCGATTCGAAAATTGGAATACGATGAAAATTGATGACGAAAGAGATTGTGATTTGAAAATATTTAAAAGAGAGTTGCCACGTCTTTACAAAGTTAAATTCAATGTAATGAATTACTTAAATATGGATATCAATCGAAACTGCTTTGAAGACATTTTTATTTCTAAACTACAAATAGGAGGGTTGCCACCTGTTCTAAATTGTATCTTGAATTAGGGGAACCAGATGATATTTTTATGCATCACAATACGGGTGTCAGATGATTCAGTTTGAAAGTATTGTAAATGTTTACACATGTAGCAGAGTTGCCACCCGTTTGAAAATTTAAATGCATCTTGAGTTTAGTGGATTAGATAATTTAAATATGTATATTTTAACAAGATTGTAGTTGAAAATATTTTTTGTTGAAAATATTTTAAATATTTAATATTTGGACATCTTTTAAAAGCTGAACTTATACAGAAGTTACTGTATGAAATATTAAAATATGGCTGTCAATCGAAGGAGTATTAATAAATATATAGCTTAAACACTAAGAATATGAAAAATGGCTGCTACCAGTTTAAAAGATGGGTTCAATATTCTATCGAATAAAATCAATAGTAATGTAGAACTTTTAACCTGAATATGCTCTAACTATTATCACGTATTCCTCGTTTTAGTTAAGCGGCTGTGACTACGAGACAGCCTACAGGTCAGGTCGAAGGCGCTGATACTTTTTCTAATTACATATATACATTTACTACTTTCTTGTATAGCTTTGTGTTCAGTCATGGGCATGCAGAAGAGGCAGGCAACAAACAGCAGTTTCGTCTTTTTTTTAGATATATGTACATATATATGCTTTTTGCAGTGAGATATACAGCAACACTGCGCATAGTACCAGATCACTATCGAGACGGCGGCACTGCGATTGAGGTCGACGAGTTGTCGTAAGAAAGATCTACAGTTGACTATGTGGCAACGCAAGCATTGTGATTCCAGTTGATCTTACTGTCTTACTTAAGTATTACAAAGCCAAAATTGATGAGTTGGTAAATTCAGAACTCAATAAGTAGTAGGCAGTAGTAGGCGGCCTTAGATTGTCTATTATTGTTATATTATTCTTTTATATAAAGCAGGCCTCATGGACACCAAGCCGGTCAACTCCACTAACGATTTCATATGCTTCGAATTTATGTGCCTACAGAGCCAGAACGGCGGCTCTACCTTGAAGACGATATGACTTCAGACTACACTCTGCGTGACTATTTGGCCTTGGCCAGACAACGATTAGTTCATTGTAGTATATACGGAACCTTTTTAATTAGGAATTCACCTACCTAGACATTTTTGGAATTTATAAAGGAAGCGGAAGGATTCTTGGGCAATCACGATTCAGGACACTATTTAGGGATACAGAAGATCTCGGAGATAACCCTGATGATAAAGATGCCTAAGTTTCCAGCACTATTATCTTATTTGTTACTAGGAGACACCAGAACCGATAATGTGAGACTTTAACCCAACGAACCTCTCATACCGTCTTGATTTAGCGTTACCCTGCCAGTACTATCATCAAGTCCTTCGCTGGAAGATGGTTTGATCACACAGTTCTACGTTAATTACAATCAGAATGAATGTAGTTCATCTTCTAACTTCATGCTTAAGGTTGATAATAGCCCTGCCTAGTAACCCGCATCTAGATGCACTACCATTTTTTCTGCACCTCGCGAATTACCGCTACGACAAGAACTTTAATGTCCTAGTCCTTCTCTTTCAGCATGGCTCCCTAAGGTCCCATGCCCTGTGCAAACGGCAATTAAACGCGAAAAATCTTTCCTGTTCAATTTAGTGGAAAATACAGTGCGTTTTGGGCAGTAGATGTTCCACAGACTACTGCAGAATATACATTATTGTAGTTCTTCCACTTACTATTAGCCACCTTTTTCCAGTGCTGAGTAATGCGGCCCTTGATACCCGTGGTTCAGATGCACAAAAACCTCCTCCGCCACTGAGAGATTCAGCGCCGACCCGTTCATGGCTAGCTCATCAGCCATCTCATTGCCGTGAATACTGCTGTGTCCCGGTGATACTTACAGAGCCAAGTGCCTTGGTCGGGAAAATGTTGGTCCCTACTGCCTTCGAGGCAGCCAAATTCAGTGGTTGAATAGACTCTTCGATTAAGAGGTCACAATCCATTTTTGAGTCGTCCGTAAAAGTAGATACTTCGAAACCTTCAGTAAAATATAGCCTGTTACCACTTCTCACATGATAGAAACATTGTGCTGAAGTTTTTCTTGAAGAGAAGCGAAGCACAGATGTAAAATTTTTCGAGAATGCTTGAGTCATCGAAATAATACAGTATACGTCCACGCCCATACGCACGTTCTTTTTACAGACTAAAAGTTCTCTCAATCTCAGCGCACGCTTTGAAGCACTCTTTCTAATAAAAAGATCAATCGGTGGCATATGACAGACGACGACATTCAATGCTTCCATTGGACAGATCTAATTGCCCCCGTAATCTCAATGCAGACTGACCTTTGACCCCTATTTTTATTCTCTCCTTTTTCATATTTATCTAAAGCAATAATTCCTTCAGCTTAACTTTTGAATTCGCACAATTTAATTCACTTTCGCACTTACAAAAACATTTCGCCAACAAATTTTGCTCTTTCATCAATCGCGACAGTCAGTCAACATTTGTTATTTGCACAAAATGCTTTTGAACTGTTCATGATTCATTGATTAAAAACACAGAAAAAAACCTTGATTTCAGCTTCAATCGAATTGAATTTAATTTACTTGAATTGATAACTTTTACTTTTCTTTGTGTATCTGTCCGTTAATGGGGTGAGCAGTGGTGTCCCTGTAGGAAAAAACCTCTAGTTCTTAATGGGTTCGCTTCTAGTACATTCTGGCCCACCATTGGTTAGCGATAAACCGGATTTCAGCACGGCAATGTTATAGGAAATGTAAATTGCTAGGCTTCCAGCTGCCACTAGTGCAGCAGACATGACATGCGCAGAGTAGTGGTCTTCGAAAGAAGCTTCAAAGTGGCGACCTGGAGAACCTCTATTTTAGAGGAACACGTACTCTGCAGTGGTATACGGACAGCTCTAAGACCACTGAAGGTATTGGAGCAGGCGCAAATGGCCCTAGATTGAGGATGTCTGTACCTTGGGGCCTTTCGCAATAATCTTCCAAGTGGAAGCAGATGCCATCAGTCTATGCGCAGAGATTAAGCTTTGTAGGAAATAACGAAGGAAAAGGAAACTTATACTAAGTGATTGTCAGGCGGAAATTATGGCACTCTCATCCTGCGAGGTCAAATCTTCTTTTGTCCTCGAGTACCACGAGATGCTTAGTGACCTTGCTAAGTACAATACTATCCAACTAATATAGGTACCAGGGCATATGGGAATCGAAGGAAATGAAGAAGCTGATCAGATACCCAGACTGGCTGCTGCCTCGACCCCGGATAGGAGCGGAGCCCTACCTTGCGGTGGGTCACATTACGGCAAAGGAGGCGCTAAGAAAGGAAAACAGTAAACTAAGAGCATTGCAGTGGCGAAACAGCACGGGACTTCGTTAGGGGGCACAATCTAAAGAGATACAGGCTAGAGAGAGGCTAGGATCGCCCATTCCGAAACTCAGTTTTTAAATCCCGAACCCGTTTTTCAAAATTGTACCGCGGTTCCAGTAGATTCCGAAATTTATCGTGAAGAAAAATTCACGTGTGTTTTAAACTAATTAAAAATAAAATACGGCATGTTCCGATTATTTTCTCTTATTTTGCTGCTCGTTTTCGTCTCAATAAAACATAAAAGAGTGCATATTCCATACATCGTTTTCAAGAAAGATTCTCTGAATTTGTGGATATTTCACCAAGAAGGGGGAGGAAATTAGGACATACATATATATATGGCTGAGATAAGAGTACATACACTCTCTGTCCCCGGGACCTATTCTAAAATTATTTGTGTCTCTGGGGCTGGATTCAGTGTTGTAATAGGCTGCAGGCCGGCCCAACAGACCTACTGGTCGCATTGCTTGCCCTACACATATCTATATATCTTACTATGAAAGAGCATCTGTGAAATACAGAAAACAAACTTATTGGAACGAAAAAGCTGTCATACAAAAGTCTATTTAAATTAAACCAAAGATGGCTTGGTGCTCCCCTTTTCTATTTTTGCATTTTAATTGTTCTTGTTTGTTGCATCAAAGTATAATTTTTTAGAAAAAGCGGACCTAGCTACTTTTCACACTTAGCTAGCGATATGTAGTTTTTAAAAGTAAAGAAAAATAGTTTTGTAAAAGTACCACATTGGTATGACTTTGGCCCGGTGGGGATCTAGTTACTGTCGGTTTGGTTCGTTTTTGGCGATAAAGAACTGGTAGGTAGCTAGTGTTCTACAAATTTGATTCACTAGTTTGTGTTTTCCCTGCAGGGGTCCCTACTGCTTGTATTTGTATGTGTATGTGTGTGTGTGTGCCCATCTCACAATTTGGTCGCCCATGAATAATGGAGCTGATGAATTTTAAGTAGTGTAGTAAATTAAAGCACTGCAACGCCATTTAAGAACATTTACCAAATCATACAGTTGCGTGGACAGACAAATGCAACACAAAAGCAAAAGCGACACGACAAACACTTAGAGAGCAAAGTTGAAAGTAAACCACAAGGAAACGCCTTGAAGAACACACGAAAGAGCATATCAAGGCGAGTAGTGAATTGAAAAGCAAATGAAAGTGGAAAATCGAGAGGGAAGCCACAGGCTGGCTTACGATGTTGATCGAACTGGCAAAGAGGGTAGCGCAAACGAAGGGCAACTATGAAAATATGTACATAAAATGTAATAGTAAAAGTAAGAGCTTCAGCATCAGCAGCAGGAACGGAAGGAGCAGCAGCAGCAGCAACATTTCTAGGCCATTAACTTTGAGCGCAATTGCAAATGCCCCTCTAGAGCAGCGTGTATGTATATGTATGTATGCGGAAATGTTTATAGATATGCATTCATGAGCATACTAATACAAATGTTTGATTTCGTTTATTTTTGTTTTAATATGTGCGGAAGTAGTAGTTTTTCGAGAGCAGCTAGCAGCAAAAAAACATCTGGGACTGCCTTACATACATAGATACTACGAGTACTAACACGCGTCAACAGTCACATCAACTACGCCTGCTCCGCTTGGCTGGCCACAAAGCAATGCTGCCATTTCGCCGCTATTCCTGGTTGGAAGTGCGAATAACGCAGGAATGTTTTTTAATTTAATTGAAAGCTTTTAATCATTGCATCGTTTTTATTATACATACATACATTTTCTTACAAATATTAATTTAAGAAAGTATACAGCATATTTTGAAATAGCAAGTTTTTCGCTTTTTGTGTGCTTGAGTGAGTTGATGGTTGTGGTTTCATGCAACGCAGCCTCAAATTTCATTCAATCTAAATTTAGAGTGGTAAAATGATAGAATACGCCCAAATGTCGTTGAATGCTTTTAAAAAATTATGAAATTTGTTAATTCCATTATTGTAATAATTATATTGCCGAAGAAAATCAAAACAACTGGGTTGCAGGGCAAAATGAAGAATGAAATGTTGGAAAGTTGTTACATTACCACTGAACTGACCTCGTAAGTAAACTTGGTTGTGGTATGTTGCGAATAGTGTTGGTGGTGTGGCGAAGATCAGGAAACAGCAAGGCACTTATTGCGCACCAAGCCCAGATTTTCATCCCTAAGGTGTAACACATAAGATGAATGACACTTTGTCAACGGATGCTAGCGCATTCCGCCACCAGATGGTCTAATCGAATTTCGCGGACCAACTTGATAATAGTCGGCAAGTTCTTTTCTCCTAAATTGTAGTCCAATTTTTTTTTTTCAACTACGACATGCATGGGCGACCATGGAATTCCCTTTAAAAGATGAGCGTTAAGGTTCCGGAGATATTTGGACGTCTTCCGGCTGGATGAGGGCGTATGAACTTATAGGTAGGGAAAACAAACGAAATTTGGATGTTGTATAGACCAGTGATCGAGACTGTGCGTGTTCTGTGTTGATAAACACCTCTATTCACTTCGATACCGTAGCTGTTATTCGGGTGTTTTTTTTAGTGAACTCTAGTGAACTCTAAAGTATTCGACAGTGGTTTATCTGTACTTTAAAAGAGTGAATGGATTGTCTTTATAGTAAGTGATCCTCAAACTTATGACTAGTTGGATCGAGAACACAAATCTTCGCCAGTCAGCAGCCTAAGACAAAGCTAGGAAGATAATCCCTTAAATCCTACGGGACAGTGTGAAAAGTTAGTGACTTTTTAATATCCTGCCACTAACTTTAAATGCAATATGCGACGGGAAGTTTGAGGAGAATTAGAAAAAAGTTTATTTTTGGCGTAAAAAATCCATTCCGGAAACCAAAGAAAAGGCTTGATAAATATGTACTATTTAGTACTGAGAAGTGACGCCAGGGTGGGTGACGTCAGGGCGCCCAAACGGGGTCGTCACGCCAGAAAACGGAGAATGAAAATTTGTGAGGTAGATAAAGGCATCTCAATTGAGCGGCAGATCGAAAAAAACGACGGGTGCCGCGATTGCTTATACCCGACCGTAAGCGTAGCCATATGAAAACTTCAAAAAAATGTATTTGCCGATATTCGGCAGCAATCCTAATGAGTTTTAATCATTTTGTAACCTTGTATGAAACATCCATCCAACAAAACACAACAGAGACCAAGGAACAATCATGACAGGGGGTTTCTCCTGGTGAATGTGCACCAAACAAGCCAAATACGACCAGGACCACAGTCATTAGCATCGATTGCCTTGAAGAGGACAAAATAATCGCTGGCTAATATTACTCAGAGGCTTTGGAAGAAATTACTGTATCTACCCATCAAGACAATGCACGGGTGCAAAATAGGACGGCCCAAAAATACAAGCGTGAGCAAAGGTTAAAATCTTAAGCTCTCAAATGGTATACAATTTTTGAAAATCAATATTTTTCAATGGGAAAACTCTTTTTCTCTCTAGGCGACTTCCAATAACAATACCAAGTTGTGTATTTAACAATTTTTTAATATTAACTATTTTTTATAGCTCCCCAAAAAATGCGATGGGTGACCCATAAAAAATCGTTGGTATTAAAAAATGGTAAAGTACACAATTGGGTACTAATATTGAAAGTTTTCTGAAGATAAGCAGAGTTTTCTAATCGAAAAATATTGATTTTCATGAATTCTACACCATGTCTACGAAAAATTGTTTTTCCCCATATAAAATAAAAGCAAAACTTCATGGACTTTGAGGCAATTCCAAATATAATTTTCTCACAAAATAAATCGGTATTTCATTCTTTCCATTTAGAAAAATTCTAGCGGGTGAGAGCAAGGCATTTTAAACTTATTTTAGACCACCCTACTGCACAAGTGCACAGACACCATAGAATGAACCCATTAATTGGGCTACAAGATTCCACCCCGTCCACCATGTGCACCAGATATAGGCTCCAGCGACCAGGGACCGAACATAACAGTTATGGATGAGAATTGTCATGGAAAAATTCACTATGAAGGAAATGGTCTACAACTAAGTGATACATACCAATCGATTTCTTTTTTCACCGAGACTCAAATTTTAAAATATATTTTTATTTGCAATTTTTATGCAAAATTAAAAAAATATAACAATTAGTTTTGATTTTTATATTATAAATCCAAAACAACAATTATTTTTTTTATATTATATGTTTTAGATAACAGTTATTGAAGCCTTTTATTTATAAAAGTCATCAATAAAAATCAGTCAGTGACTTTTACTTTAAAAAGTTATCGATATTAATTAGTCACCGACTTTTATTTTTTAAATCATTCGTATAAAAGTCAGTAACAGTTTTCGCAGTTAAGAAGGTGTTGGGAAACAAAAGCTTACTACGACATATGACTTTTATAAGTATGATTTAAGAAATAAAGGTCAGTGATTGATTTTTATTATGACTTCTTCGATAACTGTTATCTAAGACTTATAATTTAGAAATCAAAAATAACTGTTATTTGCAGATTATGTAGATAAAATTCAAAAATAATTGTTATTTTTGATTTATAAGACATTTGTCAGATATAACGGTTATTTAAAGAGTAGTTAAATAAGAGTCCAAAAATAATTGTTATAGAGCGATTTTTTAATAACTCATTTTTGTAACGGTCACTGCCAGTGACTATTTCCTGTTTCTAAACCTAAAGAAATGGCTGGGCGATATAAGATTGGGTGCCTTGAAGCCTCGAAAATAATAGATTTAGAAGGAATTAAAAAATTGGAAAAACGCTCAATTAAATGTATCCAGTTGGGAAATAAAACGCTTTCTTGCAAAAAAAGTAAGTGCGCCTGGGCCACACTGGAGAAGTAAGACTTACGTTACATACATATCTATTTTGTTTCATAACCAATATACATACATACGTATGTACATACATACATATATACATCCGCTTTTGCTTAAGGTTATATTTGTTGTTTTTTTTTTCTATCTAGATCCCTTCCGCTACCCCTGTTCGTTCTAATTACATTTAAGTTATTCTGTTTTCCTTTGTCTTCTTTTTTATCTTTATACTCTAGAGATAAGATCGGTAGTAACATCCAACAAAATATCGATAACAAAACCGATAAAAATATCAGTAACAAAATCGATGAAAAATTGGATAAAAATTTCGATAGAAAAATCGATAATAATATTGGTAGAAAATCTATTGGAAACTCGATAAAATATCAATAAAAATATCCATAAAAAAATCGATAAAAATATCGATAAAAATATCCATAATAAATCGATAAATATCGATAACGAAATCAATAAAAATATCGATAGTAAGATCTATAAAAATATCGATAACAATAGCGATAAAAATTATCGCTAACAAAATAGTTAGAAATATCGATTGCAAAATCGATAAAAATGTCGATAACAAGATCGATGAAAATATCGATTATTATATCGATAAGTTCCGAAAACATCGATAGCATAATTGGTAACAATATCCATAAAAAAAATCGATAAAATTATGGATAACAAAACCGATAAAAATATCGATTATATTATCGATAAGTCCCGAGAATCCCGAAAATCTCTAAAACCCCAAAATAGTTCCCAGATTTATTCTCTGTGTCTCTCTCTATATCCTTTCTTCTTTAATTACCTTTATTTTAATCTTTCTTCCCCTATCTTCATCTCTACTGTTATCGGTATCCTCATCCTCCTCTTTGTCTTTACTTTTATGTTTAGAATTTTCTTCATCTACATATTTCCCTTCACCTTTGCCCTTATATATATAAGTAAAGTGTTTAAATTTACCTTTGGCTTCATTTTTGCCTTTACCTGCACGCATCTTTGTTTTTTTTTCACCTTTGCCTTTATCCTTTTCTTTATCTATGCACGTACTACGTAGTCACCTTTACTTTCATTCTTGTATTCGTCTTTTTCTAAGTGTTATTCCGTGTGCAATTTCCGTTGAATTTGCCAATTTACTCCCAACCAACCAACCGGCGTTAAAGAAGTTTCACTTCAAAAATATATATTTAATTAAAAAAGGCTATCCTTTTTCACACTGGCCTCGTACGGCTTAGAGGCAGTCAGGGCTATCACTGAATCCATCGTAGTCCGATTTTTCGTGAAATCTACGAAAATGCTATCACTCAAACCGAAAGCCACGAACGTACATATTTACTTTGAATGCATACCCTCGTAGCAATTCGGATTCCCTGATCGAATTTTCGTAGATTTCTCAAAAATCNCAAACCGAAAGCCACGAACGTACATATTTACTTTGAATGCATACCCTCGTAGCAATTCGGATTCCCTGATCGAATTTTCGTAGATTTCTCAAAAATCGGACCACGATAGCTTCAGCGATAGCCCATAGTATAAACCAGTAGATTCTTCGCTTTCAATTAGAATCTGAACGCACATTTTAACTCTCTTTTCTTTCTATTTGCTGTGCCTTCACTTTCCATCTCTCATTTCATATTCGCCTCGCTTTACTCTACCTTCCTCCCCTATCCATTCTCAACCAATAACTCAGTTCGCTTCTCTTGCATTCACCTCTAATGATGCATTCTGCATATCGGTCCTCAAGTTACTTCCTGCAATTTTCCTAAATTTCCCTATAATTGCCCATAAATCATTCAAACCATTTGGCAAATTGTCAATCCTAAGTATCCGAACATCATTTTGCGTTTCATATTCGCACTTCACAAATTCTACGCCATTGCATGTTGCATTAGTCGGTACGTCATTGTAATCACATCACATTTTACATCATATTTCATGCATTCCAGCGCGACGCGTCTTGTTGCAACAACTGTGCCAGCAACCGAGCTAACCGACGTTTAACAACTAGTGACAGCCACCAACCGTACTAACTATGTATGTATGTGTGTATGTAGAGTAGAAAGCAAGAGAACGAGTAGAAGAAAGTATGAGCCATTCAACCAGCCATCAGCCACACATTTTCCGCTGTTGCTGCACTTGTAACGTTTGCCGCCTGCAGCTATGCAATCAGTTACCACTAAAGATGCACTTACAACAACAAAGAATAAAAGAAGGCAAAACAAAAAAAACGAAGGAAGCATAATAACAGCACCTCGCTTGATGATGTGTTTCAACAATTTTCCCCACTGCATTTCCACTCAATTTTCCTTCATTTCTTATCTTGTCTGCGCGCGGCTTACTTATTCGTGGAGCTTACGGCTCGCCATAGACTAAGATGCAACAACATTCATTTGTAAGTTTTTATATACTCTCAGTGTACTAGGTTTAAGAAGGATTGCCTTTAACTACAGGCACCCACATCATGTAGACCTCTGTGCATATGTATGCGCATATGTATGTATATAGTATTTATTTGTTTAATAATCATATTAAAAGCATTTAAAGGCGAGGGAAAATCCGCTCATAGGAAGCAAACTTACTGCTTCCTTATGGCATTTATTTTATGATCCATAGTAAAAGTTATAAGAAATTTAATCGTACGGAAGCGTAAGTGAGAAAATTATATAAACCCATATAACGTTTAAGTTAGTTGGTTTAAACTTCATTACGACATTAAGATAGATATTCTATTTGAATAATTGAAATAATTCGAATTCATATCTAGCAACAGTTACCAAGACCCAAAAAGGGAGAATTTTATTGAATTGCCGCAAAGAGAGTAAATTTAAGGCCTATATCATGAAGGGTGCTCGCTTTAAGAACCTTTAAGAGGGCCTAAAATCAGTCATAAATAATGATGTATTATGTATTATGGAACGAATTTCCGTTATCCCTTGTCAAATTTCCCGTTATCAAATTCATAAGCTCAATTGTAGTTATTATTTAGTAAGAAGGAAGGAAGTATACGGTTCATGCATGGAATGCCCCTAAATTGGGTGACACCAAACTGATCGCAGTATAAGGTTCATGCATGGAATCCCTTAAACTGGCCGAACTGACTCTCAAAGACTGCATAAAATACTTTGGCTCCTAATCCAACAAGTGTTTAGGCGCTGGGCTTGCAACCCGCCACTTAAAGACAAATACCAATGAAAAGTTCAATTTAGCCTCGGAAGAGACCCCCTTCCTCTGATGACGGCCACGGCAAACTTTCAAAGGACTCAGATTTGGGGGAATGCACCTGGAATATCCAAACCCTTAATAGGAAAGGTGCCTCTCTCTGTGCGGTTGTTTGATGTTCTCGTAAAGACCAAGGCTGACATCACTGCCAACCAAGAAATGTGATGGTTGGGGCAAGGCAAAAAGTTTGTGGGGCATTGCGGCGTAGAGGAGCGTAAAATATGTGTTGGATTAGTGGTGGGAGGGAGACACCATCGCCAAGTGCTGCCGTTCACCGTGTTGGACGAACGTCTAGCCACAATCCGCATTAAAGCGTGACAAAGCGAGACTTGTTGTATTACAAACCACCAAGGGAAACACGATTGTCTCTTATGCTGACGATTGCCCGATAATGGTGTCTGGGAATGGAATTGATGACTTGTGCTCTAAAGTAAACGGTTCTTGCTTCTTCACGGCAAGGAGCATAACCCTCTTCCCTACAAAATCCGCGGCAACCCTTTTTGTCACCTGGACGAAGGAGGTCAGACTACAACTGGGAATTCACGTAGATGACGTACAAATTCCGCGTAATCAGTTAGCAATTCTTAGTCGAATGTCACCGACATGGGCACCCGAACAGACACCTACTTTTGGCGGAGCCCTGGCCAATGCACACCAGAAGGGCATCTATAAGAATTAACGGACGGGGTCCACAGGTTCATAAAAGGCAACTTCTGGATCCGACAGCATACCGAAAGGCCATAGACGGCATTCACAGAGGAGTCAATATTGACCTACACTAGCTCACGACCTGTGAATGCCGGTTTGGAAGCACAACCTTCAGACGTGGATGAGACAGAGCTTCGCCTGGCTCGGGAGATTAGAACCACATTAGCCCAACTTCGCTCTGGCTACTTCAGCAGGTTAAACTCGTACATTAGCATATTAGATGCATATGTGCCCAACGACTACCTGGCTTGCGGAGAGACACTTTCGACTTGACCCGTCTCTTCGTATGGCCCCTAAACGCCACTCAACTAACACCTTTGTCCCTATCGACAAACCCAATCGAAGTTGCATGGGTATGCCATTGGTTGAGCTTAACGACAACCATTCAAGGACAAGCCGATCTAGGCAGGATTGAGTAGCTGCAACAACAGCATTGGAGCCATATTTTCTGCCCATTTCTTGAGTGCGAAGAGCTTGAACTACTGGCCGACAGAAAAAACGGTCGAAAATTTTACCAGAGAGCTAGGAGATATACAGAAGATTTGAACACCAGAGCGAACTCTTGTAAGAACAACAATGGCGACCTCGTGACAGATGTCCAGAGAAGTCGAACCCGGGCTCCCAGTCGTTGATGACGGAGTCGATGTCACACCACCTGACCATCAGGAGGTAAGAATAGCAATTGCGCGGCTGATAAACAACAAAGCTGCTGAAGCTGACGGCCTAGCCGACGACTGGAATTTAAGTGCGCCCAATCTACAGCAAAGGCGACCCCGCGACCTATCGTAGGATCAGACTCCTAAGCATAGGGAACAAGGTCTTATCGAGCGAATGGTGTGATAGACTGAAGGCCACCGTCATCGAACTGATTGGACCTTATCGGTATGACTTTAGACGTGGCAATTCCACCATACACCAAATATTGGCTAACGAAAACAGGATTTGTAGACACCATCTATTGATTTGTCCATTTCAAAGCCGCTTTCGACTAACTAGTTGTCTCTATGCCTCGATGTCTGAATTTGGTATCACCGCCAACCTCAAACGGCTCCGTCAGAATTCAAGTCACTTTCAATTCTTCATTAATTTAAAAATTGTAATAAATCTCATTAAATAAACACCAAAATCACTTAGTTATAATTACCTGCTTAGTTAGTAATAGTTGTAATTTTCAAGGGCCTTGTAGAATTTAATGCCAACATTTTCCGCACTAAAAACTTAGCTAACTGCATTTTCTACACAAACAAATTCTCAGAGGCTTAACTCAGTTTGTTTTCGTGTGAGTGTGAACTCTACTCACTTTGTAATTGACCCCAAAAAAGTTACATCATTATAATTACTCTATTAACATTCTACATTTAAGTTTTGAATTAAGTATGCCTGTAGGTATGTACGTATGTTTGTTTGTTGGTATGCACTTAAATAAGTTTGCTAACATTTGTGTATGCTCAAAATTTACACGTGCAATTACTTACCAAATAACACATACATACATATTCATAATTATTTATTAACAAGCTCAAAAAATAAACACAAAACTTTAGTTTTCCTGCAAAACTCTTACAAATGAACTTGCGTGCATAGAAGCGTATGAGTATAAGACCTGCAGGTAAATTTAAATGCAATTAGAATAAATTAGTTTTAGAAAATC
>NW_016165510.1:0-27372 GCF_001687245.7 Rhagoletis zephyria | reverse complement strand
TATCGAAAACTATCGATGGTCTGACTATCGATAGTTTTGCACCTCTACTCACCGGAAGCTCCTATCATCAAGTCCTTAATCATTTATACTAAAATTTCGATACTTAGATATAAGAGNAGTTTTGAAAATAATATCGAAAACTATCGATGGTCTGACTATCGATAGTTTTGCACCTCTACTCACCGGAAGCTCCTATCATCAAGTCCTTAATCATTTATACTAAAATTTCGATACTTAGATATAAGAGGAGATAATTAAGTTTAAAAGAGGGAACCGTTTTGAATTATGACAAATTTTACTCTCTCCTATAAAATTTAGGCAACCTCACATACAAGGTTTTGCATTTTCTTGATGCGCGGTTTTGTACTTTAAATTACGATATGTAAAAGTATTGCATACATATTTTGGTGCCTTTTCACGTATAAAATCCATTGAGAAACGAAAGAAAACGGTATCCCTATGATTTCAACTTATGCCAAATCATGATTCAATAATACAAGGTTCGATAAACTGACAGTTGTCTCTCTCGCACCGCTCCCTTAGCAGTGGCACCGTGCTGCTTCTTTGTAGATTTACATGGAAACAGTGTAGCTTTGGTGTGAAATAGAAGTATAAGCTTTTGTGAAATATCTTTATTTGTANCGCTCCCTTAGCAGTGGCACCGTGTTGCTTCTTTGTAGATTTACATGGAAACAGTGTAGCTTTGGTGTGAAATAGAAGTATAAGCTTTTGTGAAATATGTTTATTTGTACATATATGCATATGAAGCATATTTAACTGATGAAAACATAAACTGTTTTTAAATGTTTACATCAATCTCATAGTAGTTTTATTTTAAGTTTGAGTCATTTTGCAGTTTTTATACTGGTAAATACCACATAAATTACGTAATTCACGTAGATATATCAATATTACGTTCAACATTACGTTTAAAATGGAAGATTTCCTGCAAATACATTAGAATTTACAAAAAGAAACTTCACTAATAATTGCCTACTTTGCGTACTTTTCTACTACTATTTTTACACCAAGAGATGGCATTCTTCCCCTTTCTCCTACTTCCAAAATACAAATCTAGATAAAGGAGTGTCAAATTTTAGCTGTCACAAATTACACAACCTTGTATTATTGAATCATGATGCCAAACGTTTTTAATATGAAAGACAAAAAACGTAAACAAGCAATTTCTGGACAAAAAACTGTTTATCCACAAAGATAAAATAAAATAAGCTTCTAGTCTCGAAGTTAGCACAAAATGAAATTTTTTTGTTTGTTGTTTACAAAAAAAAATACTTGCCAAGCATGATTCAATAATACAAGGTTGTGTAATTTGTGACAGCTAAAATTTGACACCCCTTTATCTAGATTTGTATTTTGGAAGTAGGAGAAAGGGGAAGAATGTGATCGCCCTTTGCGAAATCGGTAGTAGAAAGGTACTACAAAAAGTACGCATAGTATACAATTAGAAGTAAAATATGTATTATTTATTCTATGCGATTTTGCAATATATTTGGTGTTTTAATGAAAATACTAAACAATACATAAATATGTGCATTTTTGATTTAAGTTATTCATCATTTCCTGAAACCGACCGTTTATCTATGCAAAAACGAAAACTGCAGATCAATAGAACTTTTTATGCTCATTTCAACCATGCCAAGTAAAAAACTCAAGACGTTCTAGAAGGTTAAAGTTCAGTTTTTAAATTTTTTAAATATTTATACCTTACGAACTGTAGGTATAACCGATAAAAAAACTAATGACGCCACCATAAAGATAATTAATTTGTCCTTCAGCTGGTGTACATAATTTATAGCTTCTTGTATTTTTAAACCAAAACCACTAAAAAACGAACACATGTTACTTTTTTTGAAAAAAACTGCATTATTAATGGTAAATAAATTTATATTATTTAGAAAGTACAAGTTATTTTCTTTAATTCGATATTACATATTTTATCATGATGTACTTTGGTGTTTCTACAATTCAGTGATAATAAAAAATACAAATAAACAAAGCAAATAACCCTCTTATATCTTCGTTATTTTTTGCCAGCGCCAACAAAATTTGGTATCGTTGTAATCAGCGTAAAAAATTCTATCTATCGGCATTTTTGGTTATTTTATAGCTAAACGGTCACTATTCTACACTTGTTCTAGAAAATTACGCAAACGAAGGTGATGCCAACGAATATTTAGTATGACGAATTTTTGGTTTTACTACTAATATCACTAGAAACTGTAGTGTAAGCAACATTCTGCACAAGTAAAGGAGCCGATTTTATGTGTGGGAGCGAGAAGACTGTTTTATTACAAAACCTTTCTATTATTGAATCATGCTTGCCAAGTATATAAGTCAAACATTTTAAATATATATCGCTTTCATTCATTTCTTTATAGAGTTGGAGCTTCTTTTATAGGAAAATTCATACGGCTTATGAACAGATTCATACCATGTAAATGCACCATTATTTATTGCTATTGCCGTTTTCAGTTGCCTGTAGCCATTGAAAAATTCGAAAATTCTATATAAATTTTGATATTTTAATAATATTAAAATGATTAAAAGCAAAAAAGTGGAAATCAGTTACGAATTATGTTTTACCGATGAGCCCTAGGATGCTGGTACCAGACAACTTCTCAGACATACATGTTTAGTTAAGTTGTGTCCCTCAATACAAATTTACAACTTAAAACTCAACCATCTTTAAAGTTGCGAATCATTCTAGGGGCCTTAATTGAAATTTTCCTTTACTTACTTTACTTATTTCTACAACCAGGGTGCTTCCATTGAAGTTTTACGTCCGCCGGTGCTCTTATGCCCCAAGGAATTTTCCCGAGTATACGACAGCCCATTAAATGTGTTAAGTGCAAAGGATTTGTACATTCATCCACCATCATGTGTACCTTGCATCAACGTATCTTCCACTGATTACAGAGCAAATTCGTTTATGGATTTCGCATTAAATAAATGGTATTCCTGGGCTGCAACTCCAGATTTTATATCGCAGGGGCCGGTTTCATCCAAGAGGCACAATAACAATTCAAAATATCATGGAATTGAAGATCAGAAAACATTATATACATAAGTATAACAAAATGCTATGAACAATGTTCGAAACGATTCAAACATCTTTATTGTATCAGTAAATTTAAACTCCACGTCGTTACCTGAAATGCAAAAAGACATAACAAACATCATCGCTGAAATGAAAAAAGTAATAACTAATAAAAATTTCGAAATTCACTATTTTATTTATATGATGTATTTCATCGATTTACAACTCTCCACATCATCGTATGAAAAAAAAAATAATAAAAATATTGGTCATGACTTTTTCCATTTCAGTTGCGATGTTGTTACGTCTTTTGCATTTCAGGTGACGATATGTAGGTATGTATATTAGGGTGCCCATCGAAAATGCTTTTTTGGAAATTTCAAGACCCTACCCCCTAATTTTATTCACTTTTATGAGAAATATTATTGCCTATTTTAATAGATTTTTTAAAAGTCATTTAGAGGTCCCGACCTGTCGATTTAGGTCAGGAAATATGAGTTTGTAGATTTATGAGTTTTTGGATGACTATTTTTGATTCGATTTCAAAGATCGAGAATGATCTGGGAAGAGGATATATAGGCCTTTGAAATGATATATAATAATCTATTGTCGGACAAGGCTTGTTGGGCTGGTATAATTTCAAAATATGGAGTACTATCTGATATGAAATCTATTTTTAAATAAACTGATAGCTCATTTATTGCAATCGCATAAAAATTGTCGAATTTAGGCGACTTTTCTTAAATACGGCTCTGAATTTATATGTGTGTATGTACCGGAATTTCAGATCGTTGTACCCGATTTTTTGAGCAGTGTGTTTTCATCAGTATTTATTCAAAATTTATATACAATCGCTCTTTAGCAAAAAAGTGGTTTTTCTAGAAATTTTTCAAGGCCGTATTTAAGAAAATTTCTATGCGATTGCAATAAATGAGGTATTTGTTTATTTGAAAATAGATTTAATTTAGGATAGTACTCCATATTTTGAATTTGTAAAAATTATCGATGATCACATTTTAAAAAATCAAGAGAAATATCGGTCTTCTTTTAATCAATCCGATAAAAAATCTTAAGAGGCCTAGTCCGACAATAGATTATTATATACCATTCAGATCATATTCGAATCAAAAATAGTCATTCAAAAACTCATAAATCTACAAAATCCTATTTTCTGACCTAAATCGACAGGTCTCGACCTCTAAATGACCTTTAAACAAATTTATAAAAAGAGGCAATAATATTTCTCATAAAAACGAATAAAATTGGGAATTAGAATTTTTGAAATTTCCAAAAAAAAGCAAGTTCGATGGGCACACTAATGTACATATCTATCTACATATGTTACATACATGCATATAACTAACTATAGAAATAATATCTGTTGTCTTTAATTTTAATTTTTTACCAATTACTCATGTGTGTATTTCAATAAAGAAGTTTTCGCGTACATATTAAGATGTTTATTTGATTACTAGCAAATTCCTGGCTTGCTACGCGACGCCTGATAAGAACTTTTGCGTTGACCAATACACAAATAGTGTTGAAAACAAAAAACGGCTTGTAAAAATTATTAGTTTAGACCGAAAGTACTGAAGAGCAGAACCTTCCATACTCACAGTATGGCTGGGTAGCTTATTGAATTTTAGCGAGTTAACTCAATAGGCCTCATGCATAAAAAGTGAGCTTAAGCTCCGACTCGATTTTCAGTACAAATTCTTCAGCTTGAGCTCACTTCATCAGTGCAAAAATTGAGTCTGAGCTTAAGCTCACTTTTTATGCATGACGCCTAATGACTCAAGCTCATTTTAATGAGTCAGCTCAATGACGTGACACAATTGAGCTATGACACTCTGCTGTCGAGGCAACACAGCCTAGAGTTGGTTAGCGCTGTTAGGTACCACTGTTTAGCTGATGAGCGCTGCAGAGCTGGTTTGCACTTTTAGAGCTGTTAAAAGGAATAGAGTTGGTATGTGCTGCAGAACTGATGAGCGCTGTAGAGCTGGTTTACGCTGTGCGCGAAATAACTTGAACGAATTGTTAATTTTCACACCTACTAAATTTTTCGAAATTTCCTCGTCTTTATTTTCATTCTTTACTCTGAGTACCGACTATGTGGCGAATATTTATTGAGTTACACTTGTCATATTTTTTTTGTTAGAAGTGAGCCTTTGCGTGCGATACGCTGCTGAGTCAGCTCAATAGCTTCACTCAGTGCTGAGTTACCCATCTCTAACTCACAGTCGGCGAAAATCCTCTGGCTAAACCCTCTACGAGGGTGCCGACTGGTAATGGGCACTACGGATTAAGTCCTGTACGATGTCAGAATGGTGTCCAACTAAGATCATAAATCAGTGCTATGTGGTTAATCTTCTCAATAGCTTAGTTATATGTGTTTAACTCAGTGATAGGGCAGGACCAGGATGAATGTATTTACATAAAAATTTATTAAAGCAAAAATATTTTGGGTAGGCGTTGGGGCCAATGATAACCATCAGTTACCATCTCTGCATGGTTGTAAGTCATGCAGAGTCCCTACGGCTTGTAGCTCTGTGGCTTTGCCGCTTAAACTCTTTAAGAGTTTTTGGGGGTGTGCGTCAAGCGGGAGTGTTGAGCGCCGGTTATTTATTCAAATTAGATAACTGGGTAGGCGCTTTGGCCAATGGTAGCTCTTGTACCACCTCTGTATGCCGAAAGCCATACAGAGCCCCATGGGACAACTCCAGAGGAGTTGTGATGCATCAAACGGTATTGATGAGCATGATTTTGGATGCCACCAATTAACTACTTTAGTAGGTTTTGTTCTGCGGCGGTTGAGAAGTGCATACAAAATTCATACCCAATGAAGAACGAGCGAATTATTTTTAAACAAAGTGCGTGTGCTTATTCGCTGCACTTGGTTTTGGGCGGGAGTGCAATACAAGTGCGTGTGTGTGTTCGCTGTACTTTGTTTATGCAGGAAATGCATAAGTCGCTTAAACAATATGGATCGGGGATCTGACGACAGAACAGCTGAAGGAGGAACAAGTTAGGTCGTTGGATTAGGCTAGAGGTTTAGTAGCTAGCTTGGGCAAACCTGCAGGCACTGCTCCAAAGAGGAAACGTTCTGCTGAACAGGCAGGAGATAGGGTCGCCAAAGAACCGAAAACAGGCTGCCATAAATACCCCTCCTTCAGGGATGCAGTTAATTGAGACGGTGAGGTACTGTCCATCATTGACAGAGAGGTGGAGGAAGGGACTATACCGAAGGAGAAATGGAGGCGGGTGGAGGAGGCGATTGCCGAAATCTATCCTGAATCTCTTCCTCTCTGCCATGGTTCCGGTTGGTATCAGGGTAGAGTAAAACCCATCGCTTTCGAGGACCATAGGTCAGCCCAGATCTTCAGATTGGCCATCAGCAAGGTAGGTGAGGTTTGGCCGGGAGACAAATTCGAGGTCGTCAGGAAGGAAGAGATTCCAAGCCTACCTAGGTCTCGGGTTTGGATTCCGGCCAAACACGCCGAACCTGAATAATAGAGCGGATCTTTAGATCTTGTAATAAGACCTGCCAACCAGCGTTGCCAGGTTGACGTTTTTAACGCCATTTGGACGATTTTTGTATCCTGTTGGCGTTTGGACGATTTGTGTAAAAAATTACGTTTTTTAACTTCCCAGTAATTTTTCTGACGGTTAAGTTATGGCGCGAAATTTTCTTTTTAATTGGGAATAGTTCCCACATTCATAAAAATAAAAAAATATACTATAGATTTAAATTTTTCATCCATATTTTCATTTCACTAATTATGTTTCATCAAATCATCCTCTTAAACAGTTTGTGTACATTTGAATTTGAAACATAACCTTACTTTTTGACTCCTGCAAATCCTGCTAGTAGAATTTTTACTTACAAGAATTTGCAGCGCTCTCGGATTGTTACGCTCTCGAATTCGCTCCCTCTTGCAAATATTTCGGGTTATTGAATGCATTCCCAGTAAAAACTTGCAAGTACTAGCTACAATTCGTAACAATTTTTTGATATCGAATGGACCTATTGCTATGCTCCTTCTTAGCAGAACGTAATTTAGCATTTTCGACAACCGAGCCCCCAAGCAAATGCCTACAAGGAAAAAAAATTATTAAAAATCAATGCGATCATTTAGCCCCTTTAAACTTGCACATTATTGCCCTAAAATTGAATGGGCTTTGTACTAAAAAAAAATCTAAAAACTCTGAATAAAAAGTTGAAAATCTAGCTGAAAATTTGCAGATTGTTTATCATTTTTGCACAATTTTGGTGGATTTATATTTTGTTTGCTAATGAGCTTGGCTTTTATGGAAAAATAATACACATCGATCAAAAGTGTATATATAAAATGATTTTTATATTAACGACCAGTTTACAATGAATTTTAAGTGTGCTCTGTCGAAGTGACATTTTAATATACGTTACCTACATATCGAGCCATAACCGCCAAAATAACGTAAGCGACAAAATTTCCTTTTTGATGCAGAAACGCGTCTAAATGCTCTAGGAATATTTTTGCATCAAAAGGAAAATTTTGAAAAAAATGTCGCTTACGTTATTTTGGTGGTTAGGGCTCGATATGTACCTTTGCACAGAATATTAAACGTTTATTCTGTGCAAAGAACAATTTTTTGTACATTGAACTGAAAAAGACGTTTTTGGGTAGGAAATTACGTTTTTTCAGATCAAGAGGGACGTTTTCTCATGCTGAAGACCTGACAACACTGCTGCCAACGCAAAATAGGAAGGTGGGAAAGACTAAAGAGCCGACAGGAGGGAGGTGTTGCTGATTTTCAACGTCGAATCGTTCGCCCCACTGGCGCAGAAGGATTAGATAGTTAGATTCGGGTTTGTTGGCGCAACCATTCAAATCTATCGCAGCGACGAGCGAAAAGTCCGGCCTGCGCGGCGGAGAGGCTAACGGGTTCGGGGCCGCTGTTTTACGTAGAGGACCTCCTCGCCGATGACACTGATAGCCCTGCCAGGTAGAGCACGTTACGTGCGTTCCTCTCCAGAAAGAAACTGACAGTTGAGTAGACTGCGTGTGTTTGCATAGAGAGCGCCAGATTGGCAACCCTTGTGTCGACGGAACCAACAAACACTCAGCTTTTGACGCAAGTAGGTCCGGCACTGCTGGCAGTTGTATTACCTTGCGTTTATACAAGACAAAAAAATTAGAATATGTATTATTTGCAACATTGTTTGAGTAAAGTAGGCGTCCATACAATAAACTTGATCATAAAGCTGATTTTTTGTGGCGCCGCTAAACGTTTTTTACGTCACATCAGTTTCATCCTTGAGCGTCACATACGCAAAGTACTCTATCTAGCAGGGCTATGAGGGTGAGCAAATCGTGGAGGTGGAGGTTAAGAGGGCGGATTCGTATGAATCTGATCAAGATCATCCTCTTGAGGTCCGCCTGGCTGCCGGTGGACTTGATGTTATCCTCATGCAGGAGCAGTGGAGACACGGCAACAAAACTTGTGGGCTTGGGATAAAGGACTTTAAGCTTATTGCCGCACAGAATGCAGGTAAGATTCGAACTTGCATATTGGCAAGGGACAACTTAAACATCTTCCTGCTTCCACAGCTCAGTGACGGCAATATGTAGCGGACAAAACCAGCTTTTGGGTAGTCTCTGTCTACATGGCCCATAATAAGGACGTACCACCAGAGGAGGTTCGGACTTTGGCCAAAGAAGCAGCCTGNGCTTGGGATAAAGGACTTTAAGCTTATTGCCGCACAGAATGCAGGTAAGACTCGAACTTGCATATTGGCAAGGGACAACTTAAACATCTTCCTGCTTCCACAGCTCAGTGACGGCAATATGTAGCGGACAAAACCAGCTTCTGGGTAGTCTCTGTCTACATGGCCCATAATAAGGACGTACCACCAGAGGAGGTTCGGACTTTGGCCAAAGAAGCAGCCTATAAGGAAAAGCAACTGGTTGTCTCCTGGGACGCTAATGCACACAATTCGATGTGGGGGAGCACGGACACGAATGCTAGAGGTGAGTCGCTAATAGACTTCATTCTAGAAAATAAACTTAGTGTCTTGAATATAGGCTCATAACCGACCTTTAAAACAAAGAGCATAGAGGAAGTTTTGGATATAACTCTGACCTCGGACATGTTTGCCCACATATCAAGAGATGGAGAGTACTTAGTGAAAAGTCTTACTCTGACCATCGTTATATTGAATTCAGAATAGATCTTAAGAGCAACACGAGAGCAACAGAGGACTGGAAAGCCTATAGGGCTGATTTNAACTTAGTGTCTTGAATATAGGCTCATAACCGACCTTTAAAACAAAGAGCATAGAGGAAGTTTTGGATATAACTCTGACCTCGGACATGTTTGCCCACATATCAAGAGATGGAGAGTACTTAGTGAAAAATCTTACTCTGACCATCGTTATATTGAATTCAGAATAGATCTTAAGAGCAACACGAGAGCAACAGAGGACTGGAAAGCCTATAGGGCTGATTGGAAAATATACAACAAAGCAGTGGAAACTGCGAAACGTAAATCCTGGAGGAGTTATTGCAAAGGAATTGAGGAAGCCACGGAAGCGGAAGGATTAAGAAGAACTTTTTCAAAGTCGCCATGCAACCTTGGCTTTCTCAAGGGTCATGGACTACAGCTAGCGGGGAATCTTTAGGTCTCCTCCTGGACACACATTTCCCAGGAAACAAACCGGAATGGGCTATTAAGAATTTTGGTCCTTACAAGTCGCCGGGACTTGACGGCATACACCCGGTAGAACTGAAACAATGACGGGGTATAATCTCCCCGTATATTGCGGTTATTATAAGAAGCTGTCTTAACATGGGCTTTATTTAAAGTGACCAAATTTCTGTGGCCAAAAATCGGGACATTTCTAAAGCATCGAATCCGAACATTAAATTTTGTTTTTAGAATACAACGGCTTTAACACGAAACAAAACAAAAATTTTAAAACGTTTATTATTTGTTTATAAAAATATAACTCACTAGTGGTATTCATCTAAACCGATAACTTTATCAAGCAGATAATCTAACAAGTTTACGCACTCTGTTACATGAACGACCCACACTCTCTTTTCGCTTACACATGCGACAATAGTCGTCTTTTCTTTGGTTATAGAGCTCAGTATCAATAACTTTATACTACTAGCACGAGGATAAAGAAATTATAGAAACTAACTCACTAAATGGGAAAAAATTTTATTTACGAGATAATATCTATTTAAATAAATATACATATAACATGAAGGCTTTTATTTGAAGCAAGTTAGACGAAACAATGGCAGAATGTCTGTTTGTGTATGAATTCATTTGTCACGGCTACCAAACTTTGCGGCCAAATTATCAGTGAAACAAAACAAAGAGAACGGATAATAATTGAACCAGATTTCTATCAGGATCATATCGCTGTTGTTGAGTTTGAGTGCAAAATTGTATGCGGATCCTGATTATTGCCCAAGAAAGCATAGCTAGAGTTGCGACAGAGTTGCATTGGCTTCAGTTTATGAAGTTTATTCAGTGAAATCGCTGGAGAAATTTATCAGAAATGTGTAATCGAATTTCCATACAAATTTTGACAGTTCATTTAAAGGGTTTACAAAATTATAAGTTTATTACGTTTACAATGCATTTATAAGGTTTGATGAATACCCTTACTATCTAAAAAAAATATGAAAATCAAAATTTGTAGAACATTTATAAAAATTCGACGAATTTGAATAAATATTCATTGCAATTTGAAACATTTTAATCAGATTTCTAGAATTGTTTTCAGTATGAAGTTTCGTAGCCCACTTAATTTTAGTATATTAAAGCGCAAGTTGGAAGAAGCTTGGACTTACCGTTGAGTTTTGGCAATTTTTTGTTCGCGCATTTTCTTCCATACACAGTTTGTTCGACGTTTTTTTTTATGGAGAAAATGAGCAACACCTTCCCCAAAATTTACCAAATAGCAACGGTAAGTCCTAGCTACATAGAATTTGTACTTTGAATTGAATAGGTTACAAAATTGCACACTCAGAATGTTCTAAGAAATATATTTTAAAAACTCAAAATTTTGATGGAAACTTCTCGAATTTTGCTTATTTTTGTACAAAGTTTCAAATTCTGACTTACATGGCTTTTGTTAGAAAACGAGCAACACTTTCATAAAAAGGAATAAACAATAAATAATAGAAAGGGGAATAGCCAAACGAAGCCAAAATCTCTCTTCCCTAATTATATTTTCGCCACAGTATCTACAAATTACGTTTTTCATATCCACGATTTTTTTCATGGTATTAGTACTTTTTTTTATAATTTCATTAATTATATCATTATATTGTGAATTAGGATGCTGGCTATGTTAATGGCTTATTTATATTATATGTCCTTTGTGATAACGAAAGTGCTGCCTCGTTTGCACGAAAATTGGTTTTTGGGTCAGAGTACAGGGTCACAGCATATGCTGACGACCTGGAAATTGCCGTTAAAGGCAAATACCCATATACCCTTATTGAGATTTTGCGCTCTAACATGGCCACGCTTAGAAACAGGACAGAGAGTAGGGGACTCAGAACAAACCCCTATAAAACCGAAGAAATTCTCTTTACAAGGAAACACAGGCTTCCCATAGTCTCCTTGCTGATCTTTAAGGGTGTGGAGATATATTTGAAGGAGAAAGTTAGGTATCTAGGACTCACATAAGACAGGAAACTTACGTGGAAATCTAATATATAGGAAGAAGTATGGAAGGCCAACGTTGTGTTACGCACTTGCAAACATGCGGTCGGAATCACGTGGGAGCTAACAGCTCGTATTACACATTGGCTTTACACCTCGGTGGTCAGGCCAATATATCATACGGAATACTTGTATGGTGGTCAGCAACTCAAAGGGCAAGTTACCTAAAAGTTTTGAGTAAGGTCCAAGTGACAACGTTTATATACATTTAAGGTGCCTTAAGGACCACCCCAAACAAAGTGCTACAAGTGGTAACCAAGTTGCCCGCAATAAACCTGGTGAGAAAACACGTGGCCGCCGATTCAGCGCTCAGACTATGCTATGGAAGGATCAGCGGTTCGGCCCCGCCTCTATACTTCACACTTTGAGTAGCCACGACCAAGAAGTGACTACTATGCCCCTAAACCAACCTTGAATAGGTGGGAATTGAATTTTTTTTACGGATGAGCTAGAGAGTAGGCTTGGATGCTTGGAGTTTTCTCCAAGGAACTAGGACTGGAATCATCGGTCCGAACTCTGGACCACTGCAGTGTTTATCAGGCAGAAGTTTTAGCTAAAAAGGAGGTGGCTGTGTACCTTAATACGCATGCCGTAACGAAGACTACGATTAATATATTCTCGGAAAGTCAAGGGGCCATTAAATTAATGAACATGGTAATGCCGATATCGAAGGTTGCGCAGGAATGTCTAGCAGCTTTAAACGATATTAGCGCCGTGTTCAAGGATATCCTCATATAGGTTCCGGGACACAGAGATATTGAAGGAAATTGCAGGACCGATGAGCTGGCCAGGAAAGGTACCAATCCCCCCCCTGTGTGAAAACAGAGGCACTATTGGGATACCCATGGCGTATTCATATTTATTTCAATAGTGTTACTGAGCTTTGTTCCACGATTTCTTTGTTAGGAAAATTGTAAAAAAATTTACAAATAAATACATATGTATATGGGATGAGCCTGCTCTAAAAACTATGCAATGAATATAGNTAGTGTTACTGAGCTTTGTTCCACGATTTCTTTGTTAGGAAAATTGTAAACAAATTTACAAATAAATACATATGTATATGGGATGAGCCTGCTCTAAAAACTATGCAATGAATATATTTCATGTATGGAATTAACAATAACAACCACGCTGGCAAGCTTTAATAGCGGCGAATCAGCTGCATTTGATAGTATTAGGTTGAATAAGAAAATGGATTAGCAACAAAAGCTTACGGGGTGTGCATAGCTCAGTGGTTAGCGCTTCTGACTTTGCACATCGATGACGCGGGTTCGATCACTGCTGAAAGTTTAGGAAAAAATAAATCTAATGAGGAGATGTGGTGATCTCCGAAATATCTGCTATAACTTCTACCCAAGCCCTTCGAGAGGTAGGTGAGAAAGGGGTGAATCCCCCCGGGCCCGGGCTTCTTAAAGGGGCCCGAAATATCAGAACCACAACTTGTTATTATTTTTTTTTTACAATGTAATTGCTCCTTCGTTATAGGCCTTCATTATAAACATATTACGAATCGTGTAGATTGTTTTCGACTCTATAAATTAAAGAAAATGATCATGTGGCCCAAAAACGCGGACTGTTACTATTGATTTTCAAACCCCGCTGAAACTCGCTAGAATACAACTTTCGGATAGTTTTTCTTCTTTCAACAGCTGCTTAATATTATGGAAAATTTCTGCTCTCCTTATGTAATGTTTTCAAAAGTTGGTACACAGCTTCTTAGCTTAAGGATGGAACTCAAGAGCTAAGTATTTATTGAACTGATAAAATTAATTTTGAGGTCAATATTTGCAAAAATAGCTTGTTGTAGTCTGTTTTATGCAATAAGTAGCATGAATTAAGCAGATTTGCGATTTGACATGTAATCCAAAGAAATTAAGAACATAATAATTATTAATACAGACTTCTGTTGCTGTGCAGCTGCAAGTCGTTTCAGAAGTAATTTTCTGCTTAGAACTCGAACTGGAGCTTAAAACTGTGCCAAGATATTGAGGTTTCCCGGGGTTAAGTAGACGAAAAAAGGCTTTAGTGGTCACTTTTGTTTGCTCTATAACATTTACTACTATTCTTACCATTCCAAATGCGCCTTTGAGAGTTGATTTACGAGTTTTCCTTCAGGAACTATGGCCATTGGAAGATGACGTAATGAGTTAGAAAGCATATGCTTGGTTTGGCGATGTTAGATTCGAGGACAAGACGGTTAAAGTGGACGTAACTCTTGAAGTAAAAATTTTATACCACCATTCGAGAGTGCATTTTGAAGGATAATAATAGTACTGGAAAAATACTTGAAATAATTCCAATAGCTTTTGATTATCTAATCAGAAAATCTTCTTCTTTTAGCTTTTGGTTTCGCTTCTTTTGGCCTCGTCCCTTTTTGAAATAATATAATTCCCGCGTTTTTATTTTATTTTACTACGTAATTTTTATTTTCCGAGCCTTTTTGAGTTATACAGCGGCCCGGCTGGCTTGGCCATGTCGTTGGATTGGGCACCGAACCTCCAGCTCTGAAAGTATTCAACTCGGAACCCGCTGGTGGTTGCAGAGGAAGAGGGAGGCCCCCACTGCGATGGAAATACCAGGTGGAGAAGGACTTGGTTTCACTTGGCATTTCCAATTGGCGTCAGTTTGCATAGAAGAGAAACGACTGGTGCGCTTTGTTAAACTCGGCCAAAATCGCTTAGGCGGTTACAGCGCCAAATAAGAAGAAGAAGAGGATTTGAGTTAAAAAGAATATAAATTTTAACTATTAGTCAATAGCACGTTCAATAGCTTACAATTTTGCTTTCAAAATGAGTCCTATCTCTAACTTAATAAAAAATAATTTTATCTGAAAATTAAATTAGTAAAAAAGACTCTTATACGGTTGACAAACGGGCTCGATTATTTGCATAAACAGCCTCTATTTGCTTTAACTCATGCATGTTCCTCTTTTAGATGTGCATAAGCCGCCGAACAAATGCACGAAATTCACGGCTCAGGGGAATTTTCGATGAAATCACTGGTAAAATCAGCGAGCTGTTGTCTTGTACAATAAGCAAACAAAGCAGGCGAGTTTGGCGTCCGCGCTAGCCGAGTGGTGAGAGTTGCGTGCTACAAGCCTATAGCTGCCAGGTTCGCTCCTCGGTTGGAGAGATTGCGAAAATTTTTTTATTTTTGTTATTTACTTTATTTTTTTTATTTAATATTACTTATTTTTATATCACATTTTTTATTTTACTATTAGCTATTTTAAATGTTTAGAATTGAATTTTCTTAAAATGTCAACAACAACTAACTGAAGTTAATGTTAAAAAAATATAGAACTTATAAAAAAATTAATAAAATCGAAATAGATGAAAATCCTACTGGCCGTGGGACTCGNAAAAAATATAGACATTATAAAAAAATTAATAAAAACGAAATAGATGAAAAACCTACTGGGCGTGGGACTTGAACCCACGACCCTGCGGCTCGTTAATCCGCAATACTGACGTCTGTCAGGGCAAAATTATTCGCATTTGTGTGCTAGTTTATATGCATAAGCATCAGTGTTGCCACAGTCAAATTTTTTTTCCTACCAAAATTTCCTACCTTAACCAACCAAAACCTACCAAACATTTCTTTGAGTGTTTAATATAATTTTTCAATGTCAAGTTTATTAAAAATATAGATAACATAAAAAATAAAAACAAATTAACTGGGTATAACAATTCATTTTACTGTACAGACTTATCCAAATGTATTTCTCTTTGCACATACATAGTACATATCGTCACTAGATACGAATAAAGACGCGAGCTCAAAGGTAAAAAAACTTCGTCGAAGAAAGACTCTTAACATAGGTGACGGGAAAGAGAAACGCGTTAACCTCTTTGACGCGGAAGAAGACGCATACACTTATTTTCGCGGTTAACTATGTTTACGAGTAACGGTATACGAATTCCACAAAGGGGGTTTTCCGGAATGATGTTGAATCCATGTTTACACGTCTTTCTTCGCCGAAGTTTTTTCAAGCGTCTTTATTCGTAAATTTTTTTTCACGCGTCCTTTTTCTCCGTCAAACAACCGCCCGTCTGCGCTGCGATCTAAGTTAATATATTGTGCTACACCTTAATTGTAATCACTCCAACCTTAGGCTATTTAAAAAGCTAAGCGCTTTGGATGCTGCCATGTTCCAACTTTCAGATGGAGAAGACAATTTTTCTCCGAGGTGTATCAATTTACGATTCATGCTTCGTGGGAAGGCACATAGAATATACAGGGTTTCCTCCACCAACCCACAAAACCTACAGTCGGTCTCTACAGAGAGACCCATATAATTAAAATGGTACTTCGGAGTTCTCCCTGGAAGGAGTTATGAATTGATTGTCTTATTCCCTTTTACTTCCACCAGTGGGCTGTAACCTGAGATTATTCCCAGCTAGCTCCTTACTAGTTCTGCAGTGTATCCTTTAGATGTAGCACAGAATAGCTCGGGACCATGCAAGCGGTACGTCTCCACGCTTTGCGAGACAGTCAGCCCTTTCGTTGCCTTCAAACTTTTCATGTCCCGGAATCCACCACTGCGTTACGCTATTGTGGGCTCCCAGGTGGTTCAAGAGTTCTCAAGCCTTTATCTCGTTTTTATCTCGTTTCTCGGTTATTATCGTTATCAACGTTTTCGACTCTATGCATATAACACGATGTNGTTCTCAAGCCTTTATCTCGTTTTTATCTCGTTTCTCGGTTATTATCGTTATCAACGTTTTCGACTCCATGCATATAACACGATGTCGGTAACGTCGATAACGATGTTTAACCGGGGATTAGTGTCAACCAGGCTTTGAGCAACCGGCCCTAAGGGCTTTAACGCTGCCTAGATATCTGACATAATATATATCCTGGCCTCATTTGCCTTCTACGATGACATTCGCGAACACAGACTTCGATTGTGAAGACCTCCGCCTGGAATAAGGTTGGATACGAGCCCATTGGCAGATTTATTTGGTCCAGGGAATACGTTTGTACTTAGCNTTAGGCTATTTAAAAAGCTAAGCGCTTTGGATGCTGCCATGTTCCAACTTTCAGATGGAGAAGACAATTTTTCTCCGAGGTGTATCAATTTACGATTCATGCTTCGTGGGAAGGCACATAGAATATACAGGGTTTCCTCCACCAACCCACAAAACCTACAGTCGTTCTCTACAGAGAGACCCATATAATTAAAATGGTACTTCGGAGTTCTCCCTGGAAGGAGTTATGAATTGATTGTCTTATTCCCTTTTACTTCCACCAGTGGGCTGTAACCTGAGATTATTCCCAGCTAGCTCCTTACTAGTTCTGCAGTGTATCCTTTAGATGTAGCACAGAATAGCTCGGGACCATGCAAGCGGTACGTCTCCACGCTTTGCGAGACAGTCAGGCCTTTCGTTGCCTTCAAACTTTTCATGTCCCGGAATCCACCACTGCGTTACGCTATTGTGGGCTCCCAGGTGGTTCAAGAGTTCTCAAGCCTTTATCTCGTTTTTATCTCGTTTCTCGGTTATTATCGTTATCAACGTTTTCGACTCTATGCATATAACACGATGTCGGTAACGTCGATAACGATGTTTAACCGGGAATTAGTGTCAACCAGGCTTTGAGCAACCGGCCCTAAGGGCTTTAACGCTGCCTAGATATCTGACATAATATATATCCTGGCCTCATTTGCCTTCTACGATGACATTCGCGAACACAGACTTCGATTGTGAAGACCTCCGCCTGGAATAAGGTTGGATACGAGCCCATTGGCAGATTTATTTGGTCCAGGGAATACGTTTGTACTTAGCAATCAGGTATATTAACATGTTTGCGGCCACCGTTATACGAACGCACCGGTGAAATATTCGTGTAAAAAAGCTTGCTAGAAAGTTTGGAAATACTTATTTTCTATTTTTCGCAAATAACTATTACGGAACCTACCAAAATCCCATCAAGCCTACCAACCTACCAAATTCAAAACAACCTACCAGTTTTGGTAGGAAAAGCTCATGTTTGGCAACACTGATAAGCATGCCCGTATGTCTCGCGTTTTACGTAACAAATAGTTTTCCACCGAAAACATATGGATAATGAAGAAAGTGCCTTATTTTATTGTGAAAGAAGGCCGTAAATGCTCGAAGAAACCAGATTTTTCAATTCTTTAGTCTGGTGGATTCCGCGCCAAAAACCTTTTGATATTTTGGACTGTTACATAACATTAGAAATGTTGCCGACTTTATTTTCACTCAGAAAGTTAAACGCTGCTTATTTTATCGAATACTGTATTAACTTCAAAGTAATACAGGGCATGCGAAGAGAAGCAAGTACAATGCAAACAAGTAAGAAAGTGTAAGTTCGGGCGAAGCCGAACATTAAATACCGGGCGAAAGTATTAAATTTATGTGTTTCACCTTTCCGAAAGCTACCGCTACCGGGGTGTATTAATTTTGAGTAAATTAGCGTCCTTAAATTTTGAAATATTTAAGTTTCAAGCATTTCTGAAATTTACTGTTATATGAAAAGCATCCGTAATTTTAGTCCGATTTGAATAATTTTCAACGGTTTGCTTCTATGTGCTAAGCACAATAACTNTTCTGAAATTTACTGTTATATGAAAAGCATCCGTAATTTTAGTCCGATTTCAATAATTTTCAACGGTTTGCTTCTATGTGCTAAGCACAATAACTACACCGAGTCTGGTACAAATTGGTAGAACGGTTACTGATATACATATATGTGATCATAAGTGGGCGGTGCCACGCCCATTTTCCAAAATTTTATCATAAACGTATTTCTTGGTAAAGAATTGTTGCAAGCAACAACTTTGAATAAATTAGTTTTAATATTTACTGATTTATCGAATATTACCTATTTCTCCAAATTACCGTTATATGGGAGGTAGGCGTGGTTATTGTCCGATTATGACCATCCGTCCTACGCCAGAAAGAAGTGCACGTACCAAGCTTCGTTAAGATATCTCAATTTTTACTCGAGTTATCGTGTGCACAGACGGACGGACGGACGGACAGACAGTCACCACTTAATCGATTTCTCTTTTCATTCTGATCATTTATGTATATATTTGTCTATATCTATATCGATTCGTTTTGCCTGTTACAAACACAAGAGCGCTCGGGTATAAAAATGGTGGTCCCTAAATATAAACAACCCTTAATTTCATGTTATGCTTTTTTAATTTTCATTAGTTTAAAGGTTTCTCAGGACTAATTGAATTTTCATGATTGAGAGAAGAAGATTCGTGTGCNCCAAATTACCGTTATATGGGATGTGGGCGTGGTTATTGTCCGATTTTAAAAATTTTCGACCGCTTCGTATGTTATACCAAGGCCAACAACTGTACCAAGTTTGGAAGAAATTGGTGCAGCGGTTACCAAGATATACACATGTAATCATAAGTAGGCGTGCCTATGCCCATTTTCCAAAAATTTACAATTTGGTGGTTCACAAGGTGTCGTACGTGTCGTATTGTCGTATGTTGTAAAGTTTTTAATGGCTAATTAAATGTTTAGGGAACTTGAAATCACCACCAACTATTTTTTAACGGTGTAAAATTTCAAAATAAAACTTTTATGTTAGCTTGCGAATTCCTTAAATATAGTTTTAGCCGTTTAAAGTTTATGACATACAACAGTACGACAGTATAAAACACCTTGTGAACTCCCTAAATATTCTTATTTTTCGTCTAAAGTTTATTGTAAATACTCGTATCAATTTTGAGTGAATAATCTTCAGTATTTCCTACAATATCGCAGTTTTCGTATTTCTGAAAACTACCGTTATATGGGAGGTAGGCGTGGTTATTGTCCGATTATGACCATCCGTCCTACGCCAGAAAGAAGTGCACGTACCAAGCTTCGTTAAGATATCTCAATTTTTACTCGAGTTATCGTGTGCACAGACGGACGGACGGACGGACAGACAGTCACCACTTAATCGATTTCTCTTTTCATTCTGATCATTTATGTATATATTTGTCTATATCTATATCGATTCGTTTTGCCTGTTACAAACACAAGAGCGCTCGGGTATAAAAATGGTGGTCCCTAAATATAAACAACCCTTAATTTCATGTTATGCTTTTTTAATTTTCATTAGTTTAAAGGTTTCTCAGGACTAATTGAATTTTCATGATTGAGAGAAGAAGATTCGTGTGCATTTACGTTGTCCGATACCTTAGAATATGCATGACACAGATTTAATCAAAAATCTGCGAAACCTGAGCAAAAATTTTTCCCTTGGTTTCGTTTTCGGCGATTTGGGTCATATGCTTTTCAATTAATACAATGTATATATAGGGGGCTGTGATTTTTTAGTACCGGGCCCGAGTTTTCTCTCGACGGCCCTGCTTCTACCGCTTAAGCATTCTTATTTTTTCCATGTTTTCTAATAAACAAATCGTGGTAAAAAGTTCAATAACAATATTGAAATAAATATGAATACGCCACAATAAAAATTTACAAATAAATATATGGGATGAGCCTTCTCTAAGAACTATGCAATGAATCTATTTCATGTATGGAATTAACAATAACAAACACGCTGTTGAATAAAGAAATGAATTAGCAACAAAAGCTTACGGGGTGTGCATAGCTCAGTGGTTAGCGCTTCTGACAATGCGCATCGATGACGCGGGTTCGATCCCTGCTGCAAGTCTAGAAAAAAAGAAGTATGATGAGGAGATGTGGTGATCTCCGAAATAGCTGCTATCGTGGTACAAAGCTCAATAACACTATTGAAATAAATATGAATACGCCACAATAAAAACGGACAAGTAATTTTTGTTGTTGGAAATCAATTTTAGTGGAAATCTATACAAAATTCCGTTTGNAAGCTCAATAACACTATTGAAATAAATATGAATACGCCACAATAAAAACTGACAAGTAATTTTTGTTGTTGGAAATCAATTTTAGTGGAAATCTATACAAAATTCCGTTTANATTAGCGTCCTTAAATTTTGAAATATTTAAGTTTCAAGCATTTCTGAAATTTACTGTTATATGAAAAGCATCCGTAATTTTAGTCCGATTTGAATAATTTTCAACGGTTTGCTTCTATGTGCTAAGCACAATAACTACACCGAGTCTGGTACAAATTGGTAGAACGGTTACCGATATACATATATGTGATCATAAGTGGGCGGAGCCACGCCCATTTTCCAAAATTTTATCATAAACGTATTTCTTGGTAAAGAATTGTTGCAAGCAACAACTTTGAATAAATTAGTTTTAATATTTACTGATTTATCGAATATTACCTATTTCTCCAAATTACCGTTATATGGGATGTGGGCGTGGTTATTGTCCGATTTTAAAAATTTTCGACCGCTTCGTATGTTATACCAAGGCCAACAACTGTACCAAGTTTGGAAGAAATTGGTGCAGCGGTTACCAAGATATACACATGTAATCATAAGTAGGCGTGCCTATGCCCATTTTCCAAAAATTTACAATTTGGTGGTTCACAAGGTGTCGTACGTGTCGTATTGTCGTATGTTGTAAAGTTTTTAATGGCTAATTAAATGTTTAGGGAACTTGAAATCACCACCAACTATTTTTTAACGGTGTAAAATTTCAAAATAAAACTTTTATGTTAGCTTGCGAATTCCTTAAATATAGTTTTAGCCGTTTAAAGTTTATGACATACAACAGTACGACAGTATAAAACACCTTGTGAACTCCCTAAATATTCTTATTTTTCGTCTAAAGTTTATTGTAAATATCAATTTTGAGTGAATAATCTTCAGTATTTCCTACAATATCGCAGTTTTCGTATTTCTGAAAACTACCGTTATATGGGAGGTAGGCGTGGTTATTGTCCGATTATGACCATCCGTCCTACGCCAGAAAGAAGTGCACGTACCAAGCTTCGTTAAGATATCTCAATTTTTACTCGAGTTATCGTGTGCACAGACGGACGGACGGACGGACAGACAGTCACCACTTAATCGATTTCTCTTTTCATTCTGATCATTTATGTATATATTTGTCTATATCTATATCGATTCGTTTTGCCTGTTACAAACACAAGAGCGCTCGGGTATAAAAATGGTGGTCCCTAAATATAAACAACCCTTAATTTCATGTTATGCTTTTTTAATTTTCATTAGTTTAAAGGTTTCTCAGGACTAATTGAATTTTCATGATTGAGAGAAGAAGATTCGTGTGCATTTACGTTGTCCGATACCTTAGAATATGCATGACACAGATTTAATCAAAAATCTGCGAAACCTGAGCAAAAATTTTTCCCTTGGTTTCGTTTTCGGCGATTTGGGTCATATGCTTTTCAATTAATACAATGTATATATAGGGGGCTGTGATTTTTTAGTACCGGGCCCGAGTTTTCTCTCGACGGCCCTGCTTCTACCGCTTAAGCATTCTTATTTTTTCCATGTTTTCTAATAAACAAATCGTGGTAAAAAGTTCAATAACAATATTGAAATAAATATGAATACGCCACAATAAAAATTTACAAATAAATATATGGGATGAGCCTTCTCTAAGAACTATGCAATGAATCTATTTCATGTATGGAATTAACAATAACAAACACGCTGTTGAATAAAGAAATGAATTAGCAACAAAAGCTTACGGGGTGTGCATAGCTCAGTGGTTAGCGCTTCTGACAATGCGCATCGATGACGCGGGTTCGATCCCTGCTGCAAGTCTAGAAAAAAAGAAGTATGATGAGGAGATGTGGTGATCTCCGAAATAGCTGCTATCGTGGTACAAAGCTCAATAACACTATTGAAATAAATATGAATACGCCACAATAAAAACGGACAAGTAATTTTTGTTGTTGGAAATCAATTTTAGTGGAAATCTATACAAAATTCCGTTTGATACGAGTCTATAAAATCCATATTCGGATGAAGAATACTAGCAGAAAGTCATATCTGATTATTGGGTTAGAATATTACATTGTCTTCTCGTCTATATAATATACTAAAGATTGTAGACCCCTAAAAGTGTCTAGATATTTATTTATTTAAACCACATGTCATTCAAATAAGTTTATATAATATAAGTTTTCGATTTCAAAAGCAATTTTTGTTGTTGTAAATCAATTTTAGTGGAAATCTATACAAAATTCTCTTTTAAGGAGTCTATAAAATCCGTAATCGGTTGAAGAATACTAGCAGAAAGTCATATCTGAATAGTGGGTTAGAACAATACATTGTCTTCTCCTTTATATAATGTACTAAGGATTGTAGACCCCCAAAAATTTCAAGATATTTATTTATTTAAACTACATTTCATACAAATAAATTTATATAATATGGAGTGGTGCCGAGTAACAAGATTGTTAGCACCGATTGAATTTAAAACTTAGTGAATAAGTATTTAGATTATACTAATTAGATTGATTTACTAGACTTAGATGGCTTCAAAAACGCCTTTGTGCAACATCGCTGTGCGTATATCAGAATATCTTTTGGCTTTACTACAGTCCAATAATTCATGCAACGGTTTAACAGAATGAGTCTCTAGACATTCTTTAAAAATATGTTCCACGGTGACACTAGAGCTCTCGATTTTGTTCTCACATTTTCAAACAGCCCGGGTATATGAGCAGCGAATACTCGCACACTTGTTCAATGCTCATTACTCGAAAATTTTCGAGCATGACCTCGAGCAATTCGAGTTTTTTCGAGTAATTTGAGCAATGTTTTTTGTTATTATATTGACATGTTTGGTAGAAACTTTTTAAATTTTTCAATTATTGATATATAATGCAAGGATTATTACATTGGTATTTAATAATATAATTTATTTAACATGAATTAGAAAGCTGCTGCTGACAAATACAATTTACAAATTTTCTTTTGTTTATGAAATTGTTCAAAAGCTCGAAAATTTTTAACAAACATTTGAGCAGTTAAGCAATGAACGAGTTTCGAGCGAGTATCGAGCTACTCGCATTGCTCGACACCCGGGTATCTACAGCTCTAATTTAAACGGCTTATGAATTATTCATATACAAAACGGATGAATGATTTTGGCTTCAAATTATTTTTGAATTTTAGTGAATACCTGTTCTGATATACATATAACAATATTCAAACTAGAGATGGGCGCGGGATATCGGGACCCGCGGGACCCACGGTACTGATTTCAAATTGACCGGGATAGGCGGTATCGCCTTTCCCGACACTCCGGATAAAACCACAACCTCAGAAAATTCGGAAAACCTTCCTTAAACACGATGTGTGAATATGCACAAACAGCAAAGCAAAACAAAATAATCGGAAGATGCCAGATCTTTTAATTTTTTTTGTTATTTAAAATTAATTTGAAAGACATGGGAATTTTTCTAAGTGATAGATTTCGGGACTTACGGGACCCGCGGTACAATTCTGAAAGACGTAGGGATGGGCGGGTTCGGGTTTTACAAATTTAATTTCGGGATGGGCGGGATCGCAACAAAATATCCCGTGGCCATCTTTAATTCAAACAAAGTGAAAGTAAGTTGAATTGAAATAAATGACAATTTTTTAATGAATATCCAAAAATATTTTTTCTGTTCAGATATATAATATATGTAATACTTCTATATTGGCAGTAAGATAACTTCTCAACGTGTAAGCATTCCGAAAACAAAGCGAAACAGTCTAGTATTGTTTTTGTCAATGTGTTGTGTACTTGAGTGCCGTTTTTGTGTATGCATTGTGTACATGTTAATTTATAAACGTATGTGTTCCTTTTCTTTCGTACGTGTTTATTGATATATCTGCACTGTAGTATTTTCGGACGGTACTAGCTCTTACTGCCAATATAGGAGATGATGGATCAAAAAGCCTTTTTCCTGATTAAACGAAAGCACAAATATGTATGTGGGATGTGGGCTATGTATAAAAGCAGTCAACGGCGACTTGCTAAAAATAACCAAGCTACCGAAAATGGCGTGAATAAAACGCGACCAATCCTCTTCAACGAAGCAATTTGAAATACTTTATTTATACTTATTAGCGACTTATAGTTATTTAGTACAAACAAATGAGAGAAACTGAGAGTGAGTATGAGTGGAATTATGATTGCTTTACAATGTAGGTATATATATGTATATGTGTGTATGTAACTAAAATCGAATGCATGTTTGCAGTGAGAACCAGATGAGCCTACTTAAACTATGCTTTTATCCGGCATTTGAGTGGATCACATTAGGGTGACCCATATCCCGGCCCCGTTGAAAGGATCACTTTTCAAGAAACCGGCAGAATGGCTAACTTATGTACTGGTCGACAGCAGGTTCCATTGGCCATTCGTAGGTACACCACTCTGACGTGACTGTCCTCTCCTAGCACGGTTGATTCGACACGACTAAGTCTCCAGCGTTGTGGTGGGAGGTTGTCATCATGAATAATTACTAAAGTCCTTTCGAGGGTGCTGTCCACTTCCCACGGGAGCGTAATTCGTTTACGTAGTCCGCGGACCAACGACGCCAAAAGCGTTGCTTTATGAAGGTGATCATGTTGTAACGGTCAAGATGTGAAATAGATTTCTGCTCTATTGAACGTTCAGGCAGGGCACGCAGTGAGTCTGCTACTAAAAAATGACCAGCCGTCAGTGCACCAAAGTCGTTGGGATCTGATGACATCGGAGAAAGTGGGCGCAAGTTAAGGATGGCCTCTACTTCTATAGCGACAGTGCTCAGCTCTTCAAAGGTCAATCTGGTGTTGGCTAATGTGCGATTTAAAAGTCCCTTTGCGCTTTTGACAGCGGCTTCCCAAAGACCGCCAAAGTGAGAAGCCCTGGGTGGGATAAAATTAAAGTTTATGAATTCAGATGAGCAATACTTATACATTTTTTCTTGTGTCTCGGTCTTGAAAAGAAAGTGCTTGAGTTCCTTCAGATGATTCGACGCCCCAACAAAATTCGTGACGTTACCGCAAAAGATGTCGCATGGCATTTTTCGACGGCCGCCCATGCGCTTCCGAGCATTTAGAAATGCGTGTGTTGACAGGTCGAAGACTACCTCAATGTGCACAGCTTTGGTTACGATACAAACAAACACAGCCAAGTACGATTCGCCCACAGAAGTCGATTCCGCAGCATTCTAATGAGGGTGCGGGTGCAAGACGTGCAGCTGGTAGCGGTGCCATGACCTGTCGAAGCAGCGTTGGCTTATAACGAACGCAATGTGTGCAGGAACGAACGATGCGACGAGCTACGTCTCTAGCGTTGACGATCCAATATTCTAAGCGAATTAGCGCCACCAATAATTTAGGGCCGGCATGGTGATCGCGGACATGTAGATGTCGAACATACTTGAGCACGAATTGCGAGGTACTAGGTAGCAAAATCAGATGCGCGTCGTAATTCATCAGGCGATGGCGTTGTGGTGTTTAATGTTGGCTTCCTTCTGCATTTGTCACTAAGTCTAAATCGTCAGGCGACGAGACGTAGGCAAGGGAGGTAGGAGCTGATACCTTCGATGACTTCTAGCGAATGTCTTCTTGCACATCTCTGTGTTGACAAAATCAATATCGAGGTCGATACGGCCTTTGTTATTAGGCCACCTTGATTCATCTTCTCGAAGGAATGTGGGGCCTGTGAACCAAATCGAGTTCTGTTTTTTAACTAGAGCGACTCTCGACTTTGACGTGAGCAAATGAACAGAAACGTTACTCTTTGCTTTTCGTACGATTTGGGCACATTCCCGTGGAAAGTTTTCGAGGACGGCCAGTTCGCTNCTTTGACGTGAGCAAATGAACAGAAACGTTACTCTTTGCTTTTCGTACGACTTGGGCACATTCCCGTGGAAAGTTTTCGAGGACGGCCAGCATTTTTAAAGTTTGTCGATCCTTTGTAGCGCTTTATTACATTGCTTATTGTAAAACGGCTTCGCTACATAATTTCACCGATTTCTGTGTAAGATTTTCCTTGGTTATGCAGGTGTAGAATTATTTTTCGCTGCGATTTTGATGTTTCACACTGTTTTCGACACATTTATACAAAGAAAGGAAATCTTACTCAAAATTCGTTTCGATGGACACAAAAAACAAAATTAATTAAGGAACTGAATATTATGACATGCATGTCTTGTTAAATTGAGCTGCCAGATCAGCAAAATCTTTAATATACCCAGAAGGAACAAAGGTGTGCCAATACTTTTGCCCCAATGAAAAACGTTTTTTTTTGTTGTTTTCTTATGGCATTTTCCTTATGTAACACGATTAACTTTAGGTTCTTGTAAAATATGCGATCTCCATGCATAAGTAATTATGCTGTTAATAAAAAAAAATTTCATTATTTTAACCCGATTTTGGACATTTAAGTTGATACCATCTGCTGTGCCAAAACTTATGTCCACCACTGTGTTTATGTTTGTACCATACATGTTATACTGCTGTTGGGTCACCCTAATGTGATTGACTCAGACGCCGGATAAAAGCATAGTTTAAGTAGGCTCAACTGGTTCGCACTTCAAACAAGCATTCGATTTAAGTTACATACACACATATACATATATATACCTACATTGTAAAGCAATCATAATTCCAATCATAATCACTCTCACTTTCTCTCATTTGTTGGTACTAAATATAAGTCGCTAATAAGTAACTAACATCAAGGCCAAGAATG
>NW_016165509.1:0-27374 GCF_001687245.7 Rhagoletis zephyria | reverse complement strand
TTTAATAAAATTTGTAACTGTGTTAAGGCCAGATGATCATGATATCTTGACGGCCAGCTCTTGGTCGTTTTATGCACTGTTTTCGTGTTGCTCATTTACTATTACCAGGGGTTTAGGCAACTTTACAAAAATTTAAAACGTGCTCTCCAATATTCCTTTGTGACTCAACACTCACTCAACTCACTGGCACAGGCGAAATGGCAATTTTTCCAATTTTTTCATCTCTCTTTAAATCTATCAACAGGTTCTGTTGTCGTTGCAACACCAGCTTTTTAAAGAAATCTTCAATATTTTTGTCAGTTTCAAAGGGATCCAATAGCGTATTTTAAGGTAGTTTAGCATCCTGTATTGCGTACAGTAAAAAATTGAAGGTTTGTACAGATATTACAAATACCAAAAAGGAAAAAAACAAAGGCGGTGCCCTGTATTCTACGTTGACATTTTCTCCCCCACACTAGACTTGGATAACTGTATTGCCCTATCCCTAAATAAACTGTCGAAATATCTTGCATAAAGCGAGATAGACAGCGTTCTGCTCATCAAAGAACGCTTCTGCCCTGTACCACAATCCATTTGTGAGCCGAATGTATTCGGAATCAACGTATATTCATTATTTTTCTTATCTAAATAGTCCCGGCTGTTAGGAAACTTCACTTCAAACATTTAATGGAATTACCGTGAGGGAATCATATAGTAAGACTCATTTTCTGGTCTCAGCAAATTCCCCATGATTCTACTGAAACCGAATTTTCTGTGAAATCTCGTGATTATAGATTTCAGTATGGAGCTGATTTTGAAACTCTTTCAGTGCTCCATTTGCCACGACTTCAGGTCTTACTTAGCCTACGTAATAAATTTATGTACAAGGCAAGTTTTGGATTCACTCCCTAAACTACTTTCTCTAAAAGCATTTTCAAGTATTTGCATTTCAGCCAACCCGACGTACATACGTATATACATCAGAGCTCATTCGAATATAAAGGCTTTTGTTTGCTTTTACGAGTTAGATACGTTTCAACAGTGCAAGTCACAACTTCTTCTTCGCTTTGTACTTGAAAATGATTGCAAACAGCCGAATATGAAGTAACACGCTGCCATGAAAATTTATGCATGTATAAAAGGTTACATTACATACATATGTATGTGCATCCCAAACAAACATTTAAATCCTTATGAAGACTTGCTTCCGCGCGCAAATATACTTTAAGAAATATATCTAAAGAAAAGGCATTAACAATCAGCAAAGCCTAACTTTGTCTAATATAAGATTAAATAAACATACATACCTATATGTTTTTGGGACATTTCTAGTCAAATAAATGCTGTCCCCGCTTCTGACCGCTTAGGCACACTTAATGAATGCACTTAAGAAATACCACAACCACTGCAAATTTCTGCCAGTCAGACTATTAGTATCGCTTCAATTGTTAAGGTATGGCTCGAAAGGCGGAAATACAGTACATATTACACAGGTCAACATATTTAATGGCTTTAGGAATATTTAAGATGGCCTTCAAATACATCAAAAGCACTATAATAGGCGATCAGGTCGAGTGCGATTCGATTGGAGTGCTGATGGATGGTTGCAACTTATTTATTTATGGAATTACCTTGGCTACTGCTATTCGGTTGCTTCTAGTGAGAGCTCAAGGATATAAGTTACACAAATGAGGAATTAAACAAAATTTCTGGTACATATGTATTTACTTTGTGAGCAAGCAAACTTAAATATGTGCGTACTGAGGTCAGTGCTAAAAAGCATGTGAAAAAGTGCTTTCATTTCTTCTATTTTAGTCTTGCAACTTTTTTGGCAATCACAGCAGACATTTTCAATTAAGATTGTTGTACCATAAATTTACAAGAAATTTATAATGTGCAACGTGAGCAATAAAGAAATCTATACAAAGTTAAAGTTAATAAAAATGTACTCTTTAGGTTTTTTTCGAGAACACCAACCAGAAAAGCGTAAACAATAGCGAGTAGGGATAACTTCGCCCAAAACCAAAATTTGCAATAACGTGTGAAATTATAATATAGCCATGGAAATAGAAAAACTCTTTCTTCCGAAACCATTTACATAGTAGGCTGTGCCAAATAAAACGACAATTCTTTTTCTTCCGTCCCATATGAAAATTTCGTTGTCGCCCACAGTAATTTTCTTTCCTACGAAGTAGATATATATGTTCGAAATTTTTTTTATATATTTATATATTTTTTTATATGGCAGAAAATGAGCGACACCTTCAACCAAAAAATAAAAATTGCCAAAAAACAGCTTCAATTTATTATTTATACTAAAATTTAATGGACTACAGGGTTATTTATTATATTTATTTGTTTATAAAAACAAACAGGAGTGGGAAAAAATTGTTAAATTGAAAATTATTATTCCTACGAGCGCTAACGGAATAATTAAGATAGATAATTTCAATTTTGCCACAATTATTGTATTATAAAATTTTCGTTTTATCTAACGTAGCCTTCATTGCAATATAAGTAAATATTTTACGTACCGCAGAGTTCTTAAGTCAATTTAGAAAATTGTGAAAATTTTACCAAAACCACCTCTCGTGAAAATATTGAAAAGGAAAATATTACCCATCCGTCACAAATAGTTAGTATCTTTTTGATTCCGTTTCCTGAAGATGACTTAATTTAAAATATGTCCAGCTGCTTATAGGAACTTAAAATCAAATTAACGATTTTTTCAGTCCACCCACTCCCGATAGCAGTCGGTTAAGACGTTTTCATAGGGTAATCTGAAGTTTGACCAAAATTTATATCTCCGACTATAGTAGCAGCGTCGTAGGGGTTGAGACTTAGGAAATCTGATGTAAAAATTGCTTCCTACATTTAAGGACCACCCTAGTGTATACTTGCCTCTCGGTATTTCCTTTTCTGATATAGATAATTTTTTGTAGGTATTTTGGCGTACATTTATATAAATAGTAAATACATCCATTTTGCATATTACTTTCTGAGAACATTTGCCAATTGCCACAAAGATTGGAATGTTTTTATGTACATACTTTCAAAGTATTGTACATACATATATATTCAAACAAATTAAGTAATGCAATAATAACAAATGCTAACATACGTAAATCGAATAAATAAAAGCTCAACAAACAAAAGCACACTTGCACACACACTGCAAATGTATGATTTTAAAATATACTATGTAAATGTGCAATAAAATGCGTAAAGAATTATGAATATGTGTACATATGTATATAGATATGTTCATTGTATGCGTGATATGTAATTTAATTGTTGCAATGATTTCCATCGTAAAACTCGTAAAATCAACAAGGTGGTGAAAGTTATTTTATCGAAATATGTATAAATATAAATGAAATCTTTAAAACTTCGGAGAGCATTTTTGGTAATTACTAAATTTAATTAATAAAAAGAGTACATATACCATTCCAACCCATATCGCTAATTTAATTCAATAGTTTTATTTCATTATATTCTATTTTATTTCTTTGCGTTCTAGTTCACTGCACTTAATTTCGTTTCATTCCATTTTATATCATTTTATTCCATTTCATTAAATTCTACTTCGTTTATTCCTTCAATTTCATTTCATTTGATTGCATTCCATCCAATCCAATTTTGTTCTTTTCCACAATATTCCACTTCATTTCCTTTCATTCATTCCATTCCAACGCATTCTATTCTATTCTGTTCCAATTCATTTTGCTTCACTTGCTTTTTTAACATAGAACGATAACTAATGTATAAAATTGTTTTAACAAAATGCCAAACGATTTCTTAATTTTATGTAACTATCATTTGAATGAATGTGACTGGTGGGACACTGAAAAGGACTCCGTTTTACCTTTGCGCACTCAAAGATGAATTTTAGCCAAAATACTTAATTTTCACGAACGATGTATTTGTGGGATGGGGTTTTTATAATCTTCATATAACTATTAAAAAAATATTTAAAGTTGTGACTGGTGGTACGTCTCCTCGTGACTGGTGTAAAGCTATTATTTATGCATGAAATAAAAGTTTCCATAGACAAAAATTACAACTTCTTTTGATTTTATTTTTTTTTTAATATTTTCCCACAGGCCAATGAAATGCAGTCATTCAAAATGGAGGGTACTATTGAAATAGAGATAATTAGGGCATATTCAATTTATGTCGTTTTCCTCTTTTCAATGAAATGAGCCTCAAGCAAAAAATAATTTAATTATAAAATTCACAGGGACAGCCATTACGAAGCTGAAACATGCCCAAATTGTTCAAAATAATACGAGAATAACATTTTTATGATTCTATAAATTTTATATTTTCGTTTTTCGTTACCAAATATTTTTTTTTGCACAATAATGAAATCTGCAAATGTGCTGACACACAGCCAGTCAGCCGATGTTACAACAACGCCATCGCATGCAAATTGCAAAGTGGTGCCACAGCCACAGCCACAGCCACATGCATCTTGAATAAATAATCAAAACATTACGCGCAAATGCGTTTAATGAAATTTTATGTTTGTATGTAATTCTCATTTTAGTTTACAAACATGTGTCAATTACGATTTGCATGGCGGCAAGAATGTTTAATAAACAAATAGTTTTAATATTTATTAATGTAATAAGTAAAAGCCTACACACACATGTACGTATGTTTGTAGCGCGAGCGAGTGCTGGCGCACCAGAAAGCAATTGTTCGCTAATGCTGCGCATAAAACATGCAACCGGTGGGTACCCGAATTATTTATTTTGTACAACTGTTGTTGAAATATTTTGCTATTTTGAAAGCAATTTCGCAAGTGAGCGGCTATGCGAGGTGTAATTTATTGCGAATTTCAGTGGAATTTTCACATATTCACATTCATAGATAAGTATTTCATAGTGCAAAAAAAGGGGGGCGCATAGCGATATGCGAATAAGTTGGTAATAATACGCATATTTTCTACTTTCCTCAATGACAGCCGTTCCATCAAAAGTCACATATCATCATTTTTGTGCGGACAAACACGCGCTACTATTTCGCTTACTCCTCCCAATGCGGATGTGAATGTGAATTTCTTCAATTTTTTATTTATTTTTTGCTTTCGTCCTAACAACGTGGCAATTTTTTACGTGTTTTTATTATGAAATGTCAACGAATGTGATGTGACTTTCTTGTTTAAAACGTGCATTTACTTACGCTTACTTGAATACTTACTGCAAAGGCTTATGTATTAGGGTGGGTTAACTTTTTAAGAGCGGTTTACCTGTGAAAATTCTAACTCTCATTGAAAGCAGTCAACTTCGTGAATTTTGACGTAAATGGAAAAACATGAATTTCGCGTGCTGATTAAACATTATCTACATTAATCTACATTGCACTGAATTTTTTAAATAATTTTTGGAATTAATCATATCTTTAAAATTATAAAGTCCTTTAAAATAAATCCTGCCATTTAAGAGAAAAACTAATACACCACTTTACTATATTTGGACCATGGATTCGCGAATGTATTGATCTTTTGTGCAAAATTGACAATTGCACGGTGTTAGATATGTATATATACATATAATGAGGTAGATATTTATAAAAAAAAATTTCAACACTAAATAAACAAAAGAAATATAGACAAAACTGCTCGAAATAAGGAGCTTATTTTACTTCTGTCACTAGTATTATGAAATTTTTTCAACCAGAATGGGTTTCAAACCTATTTATTTATTATTTCTTTTATGGTAGGAGAGCTTCTCAAATAATATTAAAGAAAATTTTTCCGATTTAAGTTGTTGAAAAATAATGATAATCTAAATCCCGGGATTGTGATAACGAGATCCCGAAAATCTTCAAAAGCGAAAAAATTAACATCCCTAGTGTGCCATCGCCACGCGCATTTGCAGGAGCTATACAAAAGTAGATATGTTGATTTCTCAATCCATGACTTATAGCTCATCAAATAGGTTGTCCCGTGTGTTAAAAAGGAAGATAATAATTTTGAAAAATACAAACACGTCTGCAAAAATAATGAGCTAAGAAAGGATTATTTTCATTTCAACGTATACGTGCACGATGCGCATATCCTTGCGCTAAGGGTACTCAGGTAAATAAATTGGAGCGCAGAATATTGTACATATGTACATACATACATGTGTATATGATATCTAAAGGTGTAACAAAAAAAATGGTTTCACAAATATTTAATAATCATCACGAATGGATTTCCAAGGCAATACCAATCTGTCTATGAAAGTTGGGCATGAGACAGCCTTCTTCACTGGCATTAAAAATAACCTAAGGGGCGAGCTCATACAAAACTAAATATAGAAAAAATGTGATGAATGTTGGGTGAAATATTTGACGAAAAAATGTTCAATAAGAAGACAAGAAAAATCTCATGCAATAAGGGCCGCACAAAATGAACAACGTACCTACTTTTTAGGAGTTACATAATTTGTTTATGCTGAAAGAGACTACAAATACAAGCAAAACGATTTCAATAATAATAAGTTTTCTTAAAGTTTTTTGTAGAATTTTTTTTTCTTTATACCAACACAGCTACTAGAATTTGTTTTCATAACAACCAATTGATAACTTGAGTCCTTCCACAATCTAATTTGACTAATTCTCAGTCATTTTAATTACTTTTACGCATCAATTTAAAATGATTTTATTATCTACTGAAGATAAGCATAAAACCAGATGTTGTGCTATTTAAACTACGCTATTTGCTTTTTATGTTGCAAACGCCAACGACCACTCATCCCATATTTTTTCTTCATTCCTTGTGAAATTCTCGAGCTGGGTATGTATACGTTAATTCAAATATTTGAATATTTCTAGCCTTTATTGCCCATTAACTAAAACGCTGCTAAGCTCTGCTATCAAAGTTTAATTCTCTGTTCTGAGAATAGCAAGCGCGCCATATTTTCAGGTAACAATAAAATATCATCCCTACTAAGTTGCTAGGATTTATATGTATGTATTTTAATATAATAACGGCATAAGCCAGCAAATGTACTGTGAAATGTTATAAAAATATATTTAATACCCTGCAGTTGAGCTGCTGTTTGTCTGTCTGACGCATAATTGGATTTAATCAAATATTTCCATTTAAAGGTGCGAATTTGCGACAGCAGGAGACAATGCAATGAAAATGCCATTAAGAAAGGTGTAAACATTTTTTTTTTTTGGTAAACAAGAATGTCGAAGAGAAGAATTTAATTATAGTTACATGTGCAATGTTGGAAAAATAAATGGATAATATATACCAATCTTTATATATATAGATAATATGCTTTTAACAATGTATGTATGTATGTATAAATAGGGTTTACAAGAAATCGCAAAAAATTTTAATTTATTCGAAATGATTTCCCGCACACTGAATAATTAAATAAAAAATGAGCGATTTAAGTCAAGAAAATAATATCCGCCGCCAGAATTGTTGTCCAATTTATGGTACTTCAGATTCTCTGCAGTTCAGAGGGTTCTAACTCTTGGGGCATATCCCAGAATCTTTGCCTACAACTTTGAAATTCTTCACAGAAGGGACTCAGAGTCTGAAAACCTTACAAGCTATGAAAAGATTCCAGTCTGGTTTAAAGTCGTAGAGATTACTGTAGCGATTTTTGGGCAGACATCTATGAAAATTTTGTAAATATGGTGGCCCTTGAACATTAAAAATAAGCCTTTGTTATAGACCGTTAAACAACCATTAACGACTTCAATCGGCAACAACTAACTCGAAACGATTTTAGGAATGCCGAAATTCCTGAAATTAAAACAATTATCAATAATTACTTGGTGCCAGATCTTGGTGGTGTTTTTAAAAATGAGTAAGTTCACGACTACCCAAGAAAAAGTTGTGCTGCAACACTCGGTACGCTTAATCCAGGCGTATAACCCACACTAAGAGCTCTACGCTCCTGAGAGAGAAGAGAGAGAGAAGTCCACTGTAGCACCTAAACACACCTCGACTAAACTGGATACATGCAGAGTATCGCGATTGCTCTGATTATTGATCCATGAGCGAAACGTGAAACTTCTTATGGTAACGCCAGCCTATGGTCTATATACCTCTCTATTTAGAAGCAAAATTTAATGATTACTTTAGATATTTGGGAAGCCATTTCTTCAGGGAACTTGTAAAGTTTAGGAAACATGAGGTTTAGAGGGTTTCTACTTTCGACGAAAGAACGAAAGGATTTAAGAATATGTAAAAGTAAGCTTTTACAGAAATCTCCTACACCTGACCTTTGAAATTACGGAGGGGACTCTTGACTAGAGCAGACACTTTAGTTAAAGCCAACGTAATCTGACCAAAGCTAATTTTTTCTGAAAAATTTAAGTGTAATTTTACTGGGATAAGCTGTACTACTTGGTATCGTAAGTACATACATAACGTTTCAGGCAGTGAGATTAAGGGGTGGGCTTAGATCAGCGGTTAGCGTTGCTGACTTTGGACATCGAAAATGCGAGTTCGATCTCTGATTAAGTCTTAAGGTATAACTTCTAACGCTTCGTCTTTTTTTTAATTTTTTCTAGAAAACAATAGTGATGTAAAGCTCAATAACTTTGTTGAAATAAATTTTCTTTTTCTATTGCCATTTTATTAGAATTTAGCAAACTATCGAAATATGTCATACAAATTTATCACAGTTCAGCAAAAAATATTGCCAAAAAAACACACACAAAATTTAATTAATAAACTCAGCGGTAATTGCCAAATCAACATTTTCACTGAATTTATTGAAAGTGGCGCGCAACTAATGGAAAATTTATTTTTTTACATTTAAAAGTTTAAGGAAAAAAATTAATGGAATAAATGCATAAAAACTTTTGAAAGTATTTTTTTTTTAGATGATGCTCAATAAATCGGTATTAATTTAGTCAATAAAAATATGTAGAGAGTAGCAGGTTAAGTGAATTGCATATCGCTGCAAAAACTAAAAATTCAGCAATCAACGTCAACAAATAATCCAATTTTATTTATTAGATAGTATTTTGGTATGTTCGCTTTCTATTTAATAAATATATAAATGTGTCACCTCTTCACTTTGCAACTCATGCCACCAGTACCATCAGCTGCAAAACCACCAACGATGCCTTCTCCGCCGTAATCTTTTTAAGCGATTCGTTTGACATGAATTTGTGCGAGAAAAACATAGAAATATTGCCAAGAAATGTTTTGTGCGCTGAGAGTACTTTTGGCAAATTGTCTTATATAACTCGAGCAATACCTACACACACACACACACACAAAGGAGGTGCAAACAACGGCAAATGCAAATAGCAAGCAAGAAAGCTGATTGTTTCTAATTAAAAACAATCATTGCTGTCCGCAGAAAATTTAATTACAATGAAATGGAAAGGTAAGCCATTTGTTGTCACACGCTGTGCGAAATACTAAAACAGGGTTAGACACACACACACACAAAAAAAGACGTAATAATCTGCTGTACAGGCATTGCTCCGGCTCTCTTTAACGGTTGTTGTGGATTTTTAAACGATGCGTCACGTCGCCACAACTGTTGCCAAATATTTGCATACTTTTATTTGGAAAAAAAGCTTTTAAAAGGATACTACTTGGCTACGGTGAAGACTTAAAGGGTCAAATTTTTATGTAAAAAAATTTTTTTGTTACACAGCAGCTGTTAACCTTCTGTGGAATGTGGGAATAATATTACCAATAACTATGAAGACGGTTGTCTACTTAAATGCTTACATACATACATAATATTTGTTACATATGTATAAAAGAATACAGTAAAAAAAATTTTTGTGGTGAACGTTCTTTTTGTGTACCTAGAAGTGAACATGTTTTAATTAGATTTACAGCAAAAGTTTTTATAACTTTTACATTTTAGCTAAAAAAATTACAAAAGTATTAAGCAGTCGTTGGCGATGTCAATAAGCGATTTTGAGATGATAGTATCGAAATGTTCTTTTCAGTACCCCCACCGTGTTAGTTTTTTACCAAAAGAATGAACCATGTTTACAAAAATATAATACAAATTAACTGAAAAGCAATAAATAAAATTTTTAAACTTATGTATCATATCAAGAATTATCCAATTATTTCTTTATTTCTTAAAATAGTAAATATTTAACTTAGTCTATGTTTTCTTAAACATTTGTATACAAAGTAGTACATTTAGCGAACATATTTATATTCAATCTCTATCTGTATTCAGAACATAATTATGTGTGTATACTCCCAGTAGAAAAAAGGAACAGTCCAGCGCCTTCGTCTTGTTCTGCAGGCTAAATTTAAACGTAGAATACGTGGTATGGTTAAGAGCACATCCAAGTCAAAAACGAAAGCACACACTAAGAAAAAAATACCGATAGAAAAATCGATAAAAGCCTGCATAAAGATTAGCTTGCAAATAACTCAGCATAAAAATAAAATTAGCGCAATAGTTTTTTGCCAATATTGCACACCACGTTAACTTTCAAAATCGGTCAATGAAATATAAAAAATCGAAAAGTCAAATGTTGGTGATGCACTTCAGAAAACTTGACTCAATGTAATTGTAAACATTTGCATTCCTCTAATGGAGTTGGCTCATTTACTGCACTGTACGATTCGAAACTTAAAAGCAGAAATTAAACTAATAAAATTCCAAACTTGAAATTTCAAGCTGTCTACTTACACCCAGCCAGTTGTTGTAGCTGTTGCATTGTTATTTAAAGACTCAAAGCAATTCTAGAAATTCTTACTTCAAGCATTTATTTATGAGTTATGGTACAGTTTTTTTTTTGTTATTTATCTTCTCATTTTATATTCTGTCATAAAGAGTCAACAAATTTCTGTACTTGTAAAGTAATTAGCACCACAGGGCGTATGAGCAATCAGTTGCACTGTCTTTCAGTTTTTATTTCTACGAATAACTTCATTTCAGCTTACTTCCCCTTCAGCGACTTCACAAATTTCCATTAATCAATCCATAGGCAAAAAAAAACAAAAGTATCCTAGCACCTAGAAAAACTCTGTTGCTAGCTCTGTGAGAACGCATCTGCGCACCTGTCAGGTAGAATTACAAAAAGCTGGCAGTCAGCTTTGCCCCCCCACGGCGTATGAGTAATCACTGTTGTGCGTAAACACATGTTGCAAGACTTTTGCAACAAAAACTTAAACGAAGAGAACGCAACAACAAAAAAAATGCCTATTTAGAGCTGCGCAGGAGTGAAGACGCTATTTAGAACTGCTATTGTCGTTTTGCACCACCTTTTTGGCTCACCCCATGCTTGCTACTTACGCCCACTTCGTTGTCACATCCTTGCAACGCTCTAAAAAGCAAATAGGTATCCATGCACTGCTTCGGTGCGGTACAGCCACAATCAATTTAGTTGCAAATTGTGTTTTCGCCATTTTTTGGCACTTATAAATCGTTTCTCACTATTTTGCTTTTGTGCACTGCTGTAACTTTCAAAATAGTCTTCCTTTCCATGAATTTTTCATATTTATTTTTTTCTTTTTGTTTTTCATTGTTTTTGAGTTTTATGCTTGGCAGCATTAGCTACACTGCCTGCAGCTAACAGTATGCTGCGGTCACTGGTGTAGCAATGTGGCTTCCCTAATACGTTTTTGTTTTTTTTTTTTTGCTTTGCTTTGCGCTTTTCTCTCAGTGCGCATTTTTGTCCATTAATTCTATATTTTTTTCTTTAGTTTGCTTTGTTTTGTTACGTGTTTTACAAGTGTTATTCGTTATCAAATACACCTCGCCCATAGCTTCTTCATTACTACATATTGGTAGGTATCTGTGCACTTGTAGTGTGGTGCTCTCTCGCGTGTGTGCGCGTGTGTTGCATTGTTTGCTACGCTTTGTTGCAAAATGCAAACGAGTTTCCAATAAAGATTTATTGTGCGTCATAGTTGTGCTCATAAAAATGCATTTTTATTGCTTCTGCTGCGAATTGTGTTATTATTGACTGAGTTTCATGCAAAGTGCATTTGCCAAAGTGGAAGCTGGTTGCTGGCAAGCTTATGCTGTTACCTCTACGAGTGCTCATTCTTTTGTGATATATGGGTATTCAGTAAGAATAGAGAAAGCAACCGTGCGAAAATACTTTCGCGTAGTTAAGTTTAGCTGTTTCAGTGGAAACATTTTTGCATAGATTTAATAAAAGAAAATGTTTGAAAATATTGGTGTTCAACTAGGACAGACATCTTCGGCCAACAACAAGCGATGGGATGGTGAAATGCAAGCAGTGTTTCTTGACTGAGTTTAGTACTTAAGATTCTACATTTTTCGGGTTTAGATTTCCGTTCAGCGTTTAATCTATGTATGCCAGAGGTAAGAGGTATGCCTGCGTCTCAAGTAGAGTTCACTTCGGATATTTTCGTTCCCTCCCTGACATCAGATTGAAAAAGCTACAGTGGTCCGGTAAGCGGAAGCTGAGGTTTAAGGGTTCACCGTAGTGAATCTCTGTGCCCATCATTTAGCTTGGAACCATCAATATGTATAGCCGTCAAAACTGGGCCTATATCTTTGGCACCTTCTCATTCATTTCTTTGGGATTATTAGAGAGAGTTTCATGTCGGGACAGAGTAGAGGAGTGGTATAATCTTATTTTCGTAGATTATTCCTCAGAGTTTCCAGCATAATCACGTGTTCGAATACGAGGTCTATGCATGATTGGATCGCATTAGACCTAGCAGCACTGCAGCTGGCCATAAATCGGCAATAGGGAGCTACCATACGGCGGCCTCGTAAAAGAGGATGTGTCTCATTACCGCCAAGTTTCTTGTCTAGAATAACACCAAGGTTTTTGACCTCTGTTGAGAGAGTTGGGTCTACCCTACTGCTACGACTGCTATGTCAACAGCACCGGCTATGACTTGACAACCATTGCCCCTTAGTTTTAAATGTTAGTCATTAGATTCCAAAGTAAATGGAACAGGATGCCGTCCCCTTGTTCTAAAAATAAGTTATATTTTCCAGAAGAAGACCAACAGAATGCACCATTGCCCACTGCAACCAATCTTAAGAAGGAAATTAGCAACAGATTCGGGATAGACATTATTGAGGACTCCGTTGAAAATATCAGAAGTTTCCTGAGAGTACCACGGGAAAGAGTGCTCATAAGGATCTCCAGAATTTCGCTACATGATGATGTTAAGTCACCGTTAGGCTTCCGGGTAGAGTACATACCTGAAATATTTCTAAAGAACTTTTCGCAGGCTATTGGCTTCATATTTAGTTTCCTTCTATGTTGTTGCAGTAGTTTTGCCTGGACTGGTTAGCATTTCACACTCTTTATGGCCTTATTGATAAGTTTAAGGGCAACATTGTAAGGTTGCCACAAATCTGTTCCTTTGGTGGAATTAAAAAGCCTCCTACTGTTCTTCCTGAGTGCTGAGATCTTAGGGTTCCATCACTGGGGATCTTTTTACCCTTCGGTAGGGTGCTTGAGCAGAAATCCCTTGAAGTATCATTACTGGTGTTTATCTCAAAGTTAACCGCTTTGACGATGAGTCAAAGAGTGAATTGCTAATGTAGAGGTTGTCTGAATTAGTGCTCTTTGGACACTTGTCACTCTCCTACCATGTCAGAGAAGCTACTTGATATTACTATAATATCCAGTACCTCTCTTCTGACAGAGGTGACAAAGGTTCGATCATTCCTACGGTTGCCCAAATTAAGATTATTTAAAAGAATATAGTCGAGTAATCTCTCACCTCGGGATTTGAAGTCGCTTGCGCCCCACACTGTATTATATGAATTAAAGTCGGTCTCAATTATGACCGGGAGTCTTCTTTCGTTTGCTGCCTGTACGGCTTCCTAGGTAGAAAAACTTGGCTGCCGTGGGCCATGTACGCAGTTACCAGCTGGGTAGTGCTCTCCTTCAGTTGGACGCTGATACTCACGCTATTTTAGTCAACATATTGGTGGAGCAGAAAATGAGGAGATACTTTTTTAATTAGAATGCATGCTCTGATTCCACCACATACTGGAACTGGTACCATCTGGTAGGTAGTATAATTTCGTCCGCAAACTTAGAACGATCTAAGATTCTTGGACTAAAACGATGTCCTCAACTTTTTCATTCAGGCGAAGAAGGAGAATAGCATTAAGACATTGTGGTTTAGCTAGCAGCTCGTGGGTGCTTAGTAGCTCGCGACCTTTAAGCGGTCGACAGAAAAATACTATGTTTCCCACTACGCCAGAAATGAAAATCGCAAAATGTAAATGAGAAAACATCAATTGAGAGTGAGAATAACCAATTGTAAATGAAATTAGGCAAATGTAAATAAAGACATTAATGAGGAAATTCTCAACGGAAATGTAGATAAAGCTCTCCAACTTGGCATTTCTAATTGGCATAATTGCAAAACTAAATAATCTCAATAAAAGCTTTCAGAAATTATGACTGCAATCTAAGTGTTTGTGGAGAAAATCAACACATAAAAGAGGCTGCTGGCAGAAAAAAAACTGTCAGCTTTTCCCGTCGTTTGCTCTGCTTTTGGACCTGGAAATTCTTGCGGGGTACACATCAGCGCAGTACGTGGAAAATTTTGCTCAGCTACGATAGAAATATGAAAATCTATGCCTTTTGTATTTAAGGTAATAATGTGAGCTACAAATTTTAAGTGTCGAAATGTTCTCTATGGAACCAGTGTTATATTTTTCCAAAAAATCGATTTACGAATCATAATGGGAACACTGCTTTATCAATTAATAGGAAACTGTTTGTCACAACACAACGAGTGTTCCTTAATTATAGCTAGCTGTTTAAATATTATTAACAAATAAATTTTATATGGGATCAATTAAAATAGAAGTTGATTGAAACCATTTTTGATAATAATAATATTAGTCTTGATCTGACCTGCAAAAAACCTACGCTGTCTACCCTAATGTGTTGTTTTAGAGAGTCGTATTTCTTAAAGCAGAGAGAAAGTATGAATTGCAGGAAGACGGCTCAAAAATTCTATCAGAAAATTAGGCAGCAATCAAATTCTTCCATGTCCGGGGCGAGTTCCTGCAAACACAAAGTTGAAATTCTATTAAGTGACATACAGAGTACACTTGCGATAACATGGATATGAATGGAGTATATACGCTGTTAGTTGTTGAAAGCTTACAGTTAAGATTTTGTGCAATTTCTTACATTAATCGATTTTTTGGTTTAATGTGACTATGCATGTACATATGTATGCTGGATATAAATACAAATGTACAAACATTTCATTATAACAGCTTATAGTAATCATCCATCAGGCGTTCGATATAGTGGCTTTTTATTTGTTTAAAATTACGCCAATCAATCAGCGGCAACAAAGGCATTGAAAACTGAATAATGATCTGCAATGCAATCATCCATATAGCCAACGTAAAAGAATGTGCCACATTGCCTCCATTATCTGCTTTCATGAAAGTATACAATGCCTTGTTTGCGAGTACGTATGTATTTAGTGCTGTGACTTGCGTGGAAGAAAAATCACTTACTCTAATGAGTTTAAGTGACGCCCTGCGTTATGCTTCGCTCCCAACTTTTGAGGTAATTTATAAAAATTCACAAAAAAAGTGATGTATCCAAGCTATTCTAAGCGTTGTACTCAGCCGTATATTTACATACATATTTATCTTATCATACTGCCTTTGGCAAAGGTGGTAGGCGATAGCTAATCAATCTTGCAAGTCATTCTGCAAATAATTTTACATGCACCTGTGTTCACGGAAATAGCAACGCTACGTATTGACAAGTGTTGGCAATTTGATTTCCTAGATTTAAATGTTTTTTTTTTTTATTAAAATATAGTTAGTTATATATAATACGTACAGCAAAACCCCAACAAATCAAAAACTTTAATAGAAATTCAACCAATTTTCATAAAAATTCTAATTTTTTTATTAGAAAAATTTCGGGTATACAACGTGAATTTTGAGCCACTTCAAACTTGCACTATGTTATAGGCAAAATATTTCTAAAAATCCTAATAAATTATTTTAAAATGTTAGGAAAATTTGTTGAATTTTTATAAATATTGTAGAAACTTTAAAACCTTCAAACTTTCATTTGTGTGATCTTTGTTGTGGAATTAAATATTTTTTCTTGTAAGAACGTCACGGTGCCGGCGAGTTTTATATTTTTATGAAAATTTGTTGCATTTTTATAAATATTTTCATAAAAATCCAAAAATTGTTTATCAGATTTTCTAGAAAATGTTTAGATATACAACATGAATTTTGAGCCAGTTCAAACTTGCACTTTGTTATGCACAAAATATTTCTAAAAATGTTTATAAAAGAATTTTAAATTTTTGTGAAAATTTGTTGAATTTCTATATATTTGTAGAAACTTTGAAATACTTTTTTGTAAGAAAAAATAATATAAAATGAAAGGAAATAAAATTGCGAAAACTGCTCAATACGTCGCGGTGCCATTTTCGTAAACGCAGCTGTATTCGGCATATTTGTATTACATTGACTTTCGGCGTGTGCATGTGTGTGAGTTTTTGTTTGTTTTGCTGTTACAAATTTAGACATAAGCCTGCTTACTTCTATGAATTAGTTGTCTCAAGTTAAATCTTCTCGGAATTTGCTTGAAATTCGTAAATAAGTTAGAAGCCGAAGCAAACCATAACAAGATTGATCGGTTCTGCATTCGCTTTTGCTTTCCTGAATTTCATAGTCAAAAATTAAAATTCATTTATTTACATATAAAGTAAATACCACAAAAATATTTATTTTTTAATTTTCTTCAGGTTTATATTTTTATTTAATTTTTCATAAAATTTCAAAATAAACTATATATCTACACATACATATATATAAGCACGTGCCAAGCAAAGTAAAATGTATGCAAACAATTTTTTTTTTTATATCGCACCAATTCAAACAAACCGAAGCCGGCACTTATTTCGCTAAAGCAAAACTACATATGTATAGATAACCACAACTCGTCCACAGATTTTCTCATCCACTTCACATTAATTTTAAGATGTTGGTTAAAATTAAAATGTGCATTGATGTGTGCTCATGTATTCACATTTGGGAATTCACGCAAATATGTAAATATGTAACGAGAAAACGGACGAAAATGGAATTTGATGTATGAAATGGCAGAAACTAGACCACATGGGAGAGATTGTTTCTATGCTAGATACAGTATTTATTTTAACATAAGAAAATTAAAATCGTAATAAAGGTTGATAAAGTGATTTTTGAATTATATTGTTGAGCATTGAGCACACTCGGCATATTAAAATTATTGAGTTGGAAAAATTGGATGTTGCTTGGTTCATTTATTCTATTCATATTTTTAATGCGTATTATTATATGAATAAGAAGGAGGTATGCAAAAATTTGGGTCATAATGATCAAACGTCTACTATAAAAAAAATATTTTAATTTGATGAATAAGTAAACTCAAAAAAGGTTACATTTTCGGTGGATGCAACTAGACCCTAAACGGATATCAACGCAGAGAGTAAGGTTTTTTAAATGAAAACCACTATACATAAGAGGAGTATGGCTAAGATATTGGCCCAGTACTGGGGCCTTATGTTCATACGCCCAAGTATACATACATACTTACCAACATTCTTGCAAACGAAAATCACACAAATATGCAACCGTTAAAGGCTGAATTCTTCAAACAGTTTACACATCACTAATTTTCATTCTCATTCCTTTGCAAACCAAAGATTGCAAAAGGAAATTCTGAAAACCCCATAACCCTTGCGGTTCCATTTGTGCAGCAATACATAAGAATTAATGAGTGGTGTCTAAGATTTGCCACATTGTTAATACATACACACATACAAACAATGGATAAGCAGCATAGAAAACATAACCACAGCAAAGAAAACAAATAAATACATAGATAGATACTAAATAGTATCTATTTTTACATAGGAAATTTTTCGTATTTTTGGAAAATATATTTGTAGAGGCTTGCCACCTGTACAAAAAGTTAAAATCATTTTAAAGAACGAGTTTATGCAAATATTTTAATATAAGTACACATTTTTGAAGAGGGCTGCTCAAAAATTTTAATAAGGGTATCAAAACAAAACATGCTTATGAAAGGGATATTTTGAAAAAAATTTTTAATATTATTGCCACTTGTTCAGAAATTCAAAACCAAAATAACAAAGAAGGTAAATTATATATTCTAATGCGGGTGCGAAAACAGAGAGATGAAATTAGTTCAGCTTTTTTACTCAACTTTTTTTTGAAGAGGGTTGCCACCTGTTTAGCAATACAAAACATGAGTGGCAAACGAAAGATATTTAAGTAAACTTTATTCCTAAAATATCTTTGAAGAAGGTTGCCACGAGTCAAAAAGCTCCAGTTCAATGTAATGATAGGTTAAATAAAACAATACCATACAGAAGTTTCGGAACTTTTCGTCCAGAATATTTTTGTAATGGACTGCAACCTCATTTAGTTAGATAATATGGTTGAAGGTATATGGCGCAAAAGCATAGACACTGATAATATCCGATGAGGCGCCAATCAAGAAGAATAAATAGTCTCTATTTTTGCAGATGAACTTCATACCTCTATTGTATGGCGAATTGGACAGCGCGTGCAGACTGGTGTATTTACTGGTGTGGATATTATGTGACGTTATCATGTTTGAGGCGGTCTCTTCGTAGCTAACGGCGCTCTGCTTCAAATGAGCCCTATCTGCTCAAATTACTCGAACAATTTTAATAGAATACAACATATTTATTTTCTTCTTTTTATTATTCTTTTTCTTGTTATTATTTTTTCTTTTTCTTCTTCTTTATACATTTTGTAAACGATTGTGCTCAGACAACCTTTGAGCATCAGAACTCAATGTCTGTTATAAGCATTCATGGCATTGCAATGAGCAAATGCGACTCAGCTTTTTAAGGTGACCAACTTCGATTTTCATTCAAATGACTTAGATCTCCCGAAATCTACCCTTATTCTCGTTTAGAACGGTGTTCAAAGAGTCGGCTCTGCTATCCAATCTGAAACTATATTGTGGGGGCAAGAAGAGGAAACTGCCAGGGAACTGTTTCCTACCCAGAATTAAGCTCTTCAAAGCAAGGCTGCAGATTCACTTTCAGCTATGATATTCGACAGTTTTTTTTTTTTTTTTATTTGGCAAACTATGGAGTCAGTTAGGTGAACTTTCTCAATCGCAAAGGAGGCTGATTTACCAGCACATCTAAAATGGCCTCTGCTTATGCCTGCTATGAAGTACTACCTAAAAAATGTTGCACACCCATAGTTTAAAGAAAAAAAAATGGATTGCTAAACTTTTCGTCCACATTTAAACTCATCAACAATAGCAAGTGTTTAACTCAAATGCAAAAAAGCGCTTCAACAACAAATTTCAATTGCACACACAGACATACATATATATGTACTTACCCTACAGAAAATTCCAGACTACCTCAGAACTAGCGTAGAACCAGAGCTTTTGCCGACAGTAGATACCAGTTCTAGCTCAATACCCATGCAATGCTTTCAACTGTCCAGTTTTACATGGCAGTGAAAATTGTCGTTTTGGACAATTTTTTTAATAAGACAACTTTTTCCGTTTTTTCTTTTATTTTACAGGTACCATGTTTGTTACATATTCTATAAAAAAAAATTTAAAAAAAATATTGTAAGCGGCGCACAACAATTTACATTCATTAAAACTGAAAACTCTCTTTTTCTCCACTGCGATTTGTACTCGCGACCAAAGATGTTTGAGTCGGTGGTATTCTCGCTTAGCTACTTTCATATTTGACGAGAGGTATGAATTTCTACACTTATACCGCAAGTGCCAACTGTCCCGCTCTGCAGCCGTTTTGTACTAGTTCTGAGATAGTTCTGAAATATTTAGTTCGGAACTAGCTCTTCGTTTTGTTTATTTTTTTGTTTTGTTTGTTGTTGTCAGACAGTATCTAAATTTTTCCGCAGGGTACAAACAAAATCATAGTGCGGATGTATAAGTGTTAAAACACCAATACCACTTTCACTTTTAATAACATTTAGAGCAACCACAATTCTTTTCAGAGCCATTCAAGCTTTCAAGCAATCAAGCAGTGAAATATGTATGCACATTGACACTCTTCACTCAGTGCGTACATACATACATACGTACGTGACTAGATGTGCACACGTAGTTACGAGTAGAGTATTTTCAACCTAACCAAATGGTGGCAGCAAAGAACCTATTAGCTACATTTGAGCAGCCTCATAAAGGATGATGGCATCATTTGTTGTGGTTTTCCACCAGTCGGTCGATGGCAAACCACAGTAAGTAAAGTACACTCGCTCGCTGGCTTTGTCTCTGCGCCGCTGCGTTTTGGAAGGTACACTGAGGGAAATAATGCATAGTAAAAATGAATATTTTATATTTGATTATCGTTTAAAGATGTTCGTATTTAAAAATAATATTTTCATACAAAATTTATTACGCACGTATTTGACTGTTCACATCTGAGTACATATGTATATGAGTGTACATACGCACCCCAAGCATGCAGAGCGCCGCTCTGAGAGCAGTGACAACACACACATTCACACATAGTAAATGTTTATCCGTACAAATCGCGTGCTGTGGTGTTGATGGATATTCAACATTTGAAAGCAAATTTATATGCCTGGGTGTAGCTGAGTGCGCAAAGATGCATGCCACAATTTGTTGATATTCAGAGATGGTCAGGGTTCGAATTCCAGTGCAGGCAAACAGGCAAGTTAAATATTTTTTTTTTAGTTTTTGTCTTGATTATTCACTTCACGGATGCTTTTTCAGAACGAACACAGTCCTTTTAATATATGTGTAATTGAATTGAATATTTGCCAATCTACAGTACTTTCGTTGACGTTTATAGTAGATCAATTACGTTTCTATATGATTTTAATATTTTTTTCCCTCAGTGTATGTATGTACATTTGTAAGTAAATAGATATTTGTGCATACGTTTGTACTTGTGTGTATGTACACTTGTGCGTGGCTTCTCTTGCGCTATTTTGTAAATTTTTCTTTTTATGCTATTTCTGCTTGTTAGTTTGCTTTGTAAAAAGTAAGTAGCTACATAACCTCAATGTTCGTTAGCGCAACTACATACATACATATTTATGGCATGACATTGGCTAGATATTCTCAAACAATTTGCATGTAGTTGGTGTTCAGTATCTATTCATTTGCTCTGCCCAACTTGTCTTTATACGTATGTATCTATGAGTAAAAGCTTTTATGAGTGTTTAACTTTTATAAGTTCACTCGCACTGGCTCTTAAATGTGTACGTATGTATGTATAAATTGGCTTTGTTGTATTTGGAGGTATACGTATGTATGCATGTGTGTCGTTACTTCCAAAGATTTTTATCCGTTTAACGCTCGTCTTCGTTGATAAGAAGAATAGTTTATGGATTTTCTTGCGAAAATTTATTATCTTTATAATTTTGTGTTAGTGTTGGAAAAAAATGTTCAGATAAACTTCAGAAAATCCAGCATTTGCCAATATTCACGGGTAAAGGGAACAACAACCCCTCTGCTCGTATGAATAAACCGCCATACGCTATACAAAAACTTCTTTCTCCTGCAATTTAGTTTGACATCGGTACAAATTGATTTCGGATAATTAAAAAAAATCTACAAAAAACTTTGAAATATGTACATTAGTGTGGTTCAAAAATGCATGCGAAAAAGTAAAATCAGAATTTTAATGCTCTCACCCCTAGGATTATTCTATATCTATCGGAAAATAGTTTACCCCTATTTTCTTTTTTAATTTGAAATCAAAAAATATTTAGTGGTCGCTCAAAGCACTCAAAATTTTCCATTTATTTTAAGAATCATTTTTCGTATAAATGGTTTAGAATTCTAGAAAATCAATATTTTTCGACGAGAAAACTCTGTTTCTCTTCAAGAGACTTCCAATGATAATAACCAAATACGTATTTTCCCATTTTTTAATGCTAGCAATTTTTTTTTTGCGTCCTCTTTTTGCATTTTTTTTTTTTGGGGTTTTCGGTGTCCTTTAAAAAAAAAATAATATTGGAAACTGGTTAATTAAACAATTGGGTATTGTTATTGAAAGTCTCTACCATTTCTATTAAACATTTTTTCCTTATAAAATATTTCCATGGAAAACTCTGAGCACTTAAGCGACCTCTAGATATTTTTTTTATTTTAAAATAATTTTTGGGATATAGAACAATCCTAGGAGTTATGAGCACTAAAATTCCGGCATTGCTTTTTTTGATCACCCTAATGTACATGTCTCCGAAGAGAACGCACGAATTCAAAAAAGTTAAAAAGAATATCGAAAAACTTGATTTAAATTCACAAAAGCTCTGCTAAATTTTTGAGAGCTTTCTGAGGTTCAGAGCTTTCAGGGGTTTTCTGGATTTCTTAGGGATCTTGCGCGACTATTTTCTTTTTTTTTTAAATTTTCTTTGGCTTTCTGGATTTTTTGGTGTTTAGTGTTTTATCGATCGTTTTGGGATCTCTCGTGATTTTTGAGAAAATTTTAGATTTTTTGTGAATTTTTTTTAGATTTTTTTGACACTGTTTGGGTCTTTTCCTTATTCTTTTATACTTCTCTCAGCTTATATGGATTTTCTTGAACTCTTCAGTGTTTAATAGAAATTTTTCGTGATCATTGGGGAATTTCGAAATTTTGTTCGGCACATTTTGGTATATGTTTTGCATTATTTTATGTGACACTGAAGTTTTTCTATTTTTTGGGACGTTTTCTGGGTTTCTTTGGATACTTCTTAAAATTTTGTTTTAGAATTTCTTATATTTTTCAGATCTCATTAGAACATGTTCTATAGTTGAAGGTTTTTGGATATTTTTTTTTAGATTTTTTAAACTTTTCGGAATCCTTTATGTCTTTCTGTAATTCTTTACGACTCTCCCGGCCTTTTGGGACTTTTTTGGATCTTTATCTTTATAAGTAGTTTTGTAAATTTTTCGGGGCTTTTCAGGAGACCTTCGCAACTTTATTGTAATCCTTCGTAAACATTTACGTTAAAAAATACACTTAAACTTTAATTTTACTAGAGGCAATGAATGATAACATCGAATTAAAAGTCCATTACCAATTCAAAAAAGTGCAGCAATGGCTCCAATTTTTTTAATATTTAATGCTAATCATTTTATTTTACATACTTACGAAATATAAACAGTCACCTGCATCCGTCCTTCAAATATTGGCGCATACTGAACTCGCTGAAAATTAACTAGTTAGCTACTATTAACGATAAGATTAGTGTGAGCATTTACATACATGTAGATTTGCAGTGTTACGATTTAATTCCATAAAACAATGCATTCATTATCCACCTTTCAACTATTTCCTGCGCCGGTGAACCTCAACTCATAATGCGAAAATTTCCCATAAACTCATTTGCGGTTGATATGCGCGCTGACTATTGTATAATTAAATTCACACACATACATATGTACATATATGTATATTTAAGTGATTATATAAAATCCATATAGCCACGAATAATTAGATTTCATTAGCGAACCATGTTGCAATCTACAAAAACAAACGAATCATCGAAGTATGTATTTGTTTTCACGAGTTTTGTATATACATACATATGTATGTAAGTATGTGTGTGTGCAAGTAAATTTTGTTTGTTGTAACCCATAATAGAGATCAAATTAATAATAATGACAATACCACAATTACATTGACCTTTGCAGCATATGCGTGTATGTATGTATGCAAGGCTGTAAGGCTGTAAGAATATTATGCATGTATTTATATACATATGTATGTACATATGCAAGCATAGCGATAAATGTGTTGAAAACTAGCAAATGAGTGCGTTGCAGCATGAATAAATCAGCGCAAAATGGAATTCACAAATGTTCATACCGAACGATATGTTTTTAAGTAAAAGCGTATGTACGCATAGCAGCAGGAAGCACAGGGCGCGCTTTCATGCACGCATTTAATATCTTAAATGCTTTGGGATAATTTAAATTTTTAATTAAAACAACTCACGCTGCTGGTAGCAAGCTGCAATGAGCGTAATGACATTCATTACTGGTATTAAGCGATTTATGTATGTACGCGCATTTGTATATATATATACTAATGCATGAAAATCCTAACCTCAAAAAAATCACCCGTTATTTGTAATACCCAACCAGCAAAAAATTCGAAAACCAATCCGAAAAAGGAAAAATGTGAACTTTGACGATCCGTTTTCCCACTAAAGTGTGCGGCTGAAACATATGTACAGACAACTAGCGAAAACGTGAAACGGATACATTTTCGGCTGTTTTTTTCTGAAATTTGTCCGATTGAATTTTTCGTTCAATACGCTTTCCTGCTGCACTTCACAGCTACTTTTTCATGGTTAAAAAATAAAAATAAAAAAAAATTCGGAATTCGAACCCGGCACCTTCTGGAAGCTAACAAATAGTGGCACGCTCCTCTGCACGCTCAGCCACTGCCGACTACGTGTACTTGCTTTCAAATAGTTAGCTTTCCTGATACAAAAAATGAATGATACCTTTAGTCGTTTTCTATTCGTTCCCTGATACGGAAAATTGTACTAGACTGCACTGTCGGCAAAATTTACGTTTCTTTACTGGCTGGGTATACATATGTACATACGTATGTAAGTGTAAGTGTGAATACAAGTAGGCAGCCATGCGGTCATTCATATTCATAACAGTAAATGACGATGTTGACCACAGAGGCTTTAAACCAACAAAATATGGCGCTTAATACTACACACAACAGACAAGAAAACAATGCGTAAATTTAAAGAGGCAGAAAGCAGCTGAAATGGAATGTGTTGGTATAAAATGAGATTGTGAATGGACATCGCCAATGCCGTAAAGCATATTTATGTTCTTATGTATTGTCAATTAAAAATCGTGTTTTTAATGATTGGAGCGTAAAGAATCTGAGTTGTGCTTTTGTTGATTTTCTTTCTTTATCCTGTTTTGGCATTCTGGATGAATGTCCAATATGGTCGACCGAAATTATGTAAAATCATGAAACCTTTCAAAAATGCATATCAGGTAGGTATGCTTGTCCGCTTTAACGGTGTCTGCATTTATCACTTGAGGAGAAAACTTGCTCGCTTAAAATAACACTCGATGGCCGCCTAAGCGATTTTTGGGGAGAGCCACGAAATCCCCAAACACAAAATCCCCACACTTTTTTTGGTGACAGTGTCACAAAATCTCCAAAACACAAAATCCCCAAACTTTTGAATAAATGTTATTACATTATCTACCGATCATATAAACAATAGCGCAAGCCGACTGTTACCTTTGTTCTGATTCGTAGTTACTTACGCCCGATTTACACGATTCGAGTACTTGAAAGCTATTAATTTGTGTTTTCTATTAACTTTACAAGGTTACATTTATTTGAAATATACGTGCAGCATATTTTGCCGATATGACGTAGGGTTGCCTATTTACAGGGGATTTAAATTTTAAGAAAACGTCATACATACCTTTCTTTAAAGTCTTGTATCTTGGAAACCTTTTAACGAAACTTAATGATAAAAAATGTATTTCTTCAGTCTTATTATGGGCTTTAATTGTAAATTTTTTACGGTAAAGAGCAAGGTACAAAAAATAGAAAAAAAATTAAGTAAACATTTTTTTTTGAATTTTTTTTTTGATTATACCATTTTATTTATTTTTATTTTTACATAAAAACATTGTCCATAATGTCAACTTTAAGTATCCAAATGTGTGTAATGGGCATTTGGACTCTAGATCGTCTAACGCTCAAGCTATATGATAAATATGCATTGAAATTTTATGAAATTGTATATTTTTGACAGAGGAAAGTTGTGTAAAAAACAAAAACAATATGAATAAATGATATTAACTTTACTAAAGGTCTGAAATCATGAAAAGCCCTTCAAAGAAATGGCAGAATTGAGCTTTGTTGCAAGTTTACATGGGAAGTTCATGCTTGCGACGTGATTGGAGGAAATTTTAAGAGACTAACAGCTAGAGCAAGTCTTCAACTCCTGATGTTACAACAAATTCGTACACCCGAAGCCCTCTACGAATGGGATGCTGTATGTTTCCAATGGGATGCCTGTAAAAAATAACTGCAACTAACTGTTCAGTGGACTTTATTTCGACTATGACTACGTGCCAATTACTTTAATCCTATTTTAAGCTAGTTTAAAAGGTTAATAACATCAAGTTAGGGAACTTCATATCTTTATTTAACGAAATCTTTAAATCGATAAATATTTTTTCCTTTTTGCACAAATATTTGCTCATATAAAAATTGTTTATATCTTTATGCTGTCTAAGTATTTTTGTAAGTAAATCTGCACTAAATTTTAGATATTTTTCTCCCCTGAATTTGGAAATCGCTTGCTAGCCAATCACGTGCTCGCCAATTTGCTTTGCTCATTTTCCACAGCTGTGCAAACCAATTAGCCACTCATTAATGACACTACAGCAGCAATGCCAAGAATTTATGGAGCAGCTTTTTCGAACGCTATAGAAACAGGCGAAATATTCTATTGTCTAGTGAAGTAGCAGCAACGCAAAAGCACTCAGTGGCTTACTGTCAACCGAATTCCTTCTTCAGCTCTCAAGCGTTTCGTCCACAGCAGTAAGCGTTTTGGTGTTGAAATATGCTTAATAAGTCAACGTGCGAATATCCAACCGCAAACTGTGTCATCCCGGTTATCTTTGATATAAGAAAGAGGAAGTGAGAGTTTGTGAGAAAGATGGAAACAAAATAAGCACTGAGTTCTGGTTACTAGTGAGTAGATGACAAGTTGTTAACAATAAAGAAGTGATCGATTTGTTTAACTTACCAGAATGCACTAACAGATACATTGCGATGTTTGCCTTAGTACGAGCAGAAATACACAAGCTGATCTTCGGACGATGACTCTCACGCACTGCTATCGCAAGAAAACTTCTGAAATGAGAAAACGTTTTTTAAATCATTATATAAATAGGCAATCATGTTTCCTTTACACCCCTTTTACGGCTAAACTGTACTAAGGTATAAACAATTATATATCATTAGAAAGGTATTTTGATGCTGATGTGCAGGCAATTTTTAAAATTTCAAATCAGTTTAAAATAGAGCGAAAAAATCAATTCAAAAGTCACACCAATACCAATGCCATACATGTAACTACATGGTTGTGGCGGAAATGCACCCTAAATGTATGCTTTAATATTGATAGCGAATTAAACAAACGTGCTAAGCAGCAGTTCAGGAATAAAATGCATGTATGTATGTACATGAATAGATTAAGAAGGTAAAGTTGAGTATGGGGAAGAAGAAAGTGATAAATACAGAAATTAAAATAAAAGTAAAGAAACCTAGATATAAAGACAAAGAGGAAGGAAAATTTAAATACCTAACCTAATAACAATGGTGGGGGTGAATATGTAAATGAAGAAAAGAATGGACATATTTAGATCAGGATAAAGGAAAAGATAAAGAT
>NW_016165508.1:9541-27377 GCF_001687245.7 Rhagoletis zephyria | reverse complement strand
TATTGTTCAGCCCGCAAATGCCCGCATCAAACGAAATAGTGAAATTACCAAAACAAAAAATCAATTTATATGTATGTACATACATCTAATCGGAATCAAACGTACATATTTAACAAGAATTAAATATTAAATACTTAGATTAGACATGTGAAATTTTGTGGAAATCTAGAAGAATAAGTAACACTGCCAAAGAAATTACAAAAACACAAACAAAAAAAAATAAATCGCAAGTTAAACACGAAAACAGCCAATGTTACATCTATGTATATGTTTAGTGTTAACCGAGTTAGTGAAAAAATGCAAAATTTCCTACGAATGCATAGGAAGTTTGGCAAGCAAATCATGCAACATTAATCAGACATTGCAGGTATTCAATTGCTTAAAGATAATCTTTAGTTACACTCAGTGTAATATTTCAGAAATGGAAATACTTTTTTAGTTTTATTGCTACGCTTTTTTTAGAAAAAATTATGTAAACATATTTATTTACTGAAAGATTTTAATAAATTATATATCTACAAACGTAAATGTAAGCGCATCTAAAAATATGCAATATCGTATGGTAACGTACGAATTTTGGATGGTGAAAGAAATTTTAAAACTGCGATATTGGAGAATTTTGATCAGAATTTATTTTTGTTCTATAACAAAGTTCTGCCAGGGGAAAAAATAAATTTATTTTTTCGAAAGTTATGCAAAAATTCTAAACGGTTCTGGCGTCATTTTGAAGGTGATATTTAGTGAAAGTGCATAAAAAAATTCGAAAAATAAAAAATATTAAATTTATGTTGACCAATTTCTATTTAATTTAAATTTATTTTTAATTTAGAGGTTGCGAAATATTTATTTTTTCAAAGTACAAAAACTTATAACTTTTTAAAAACCCTTTTTTGAAAGTTTCAAGATCTTTTAAGATCAGTTGGAGGCTTTGTAGAATTAAAAACAAAAAGAAAATTGCCGGAAAGGTATATAAGTTTTTGCTGTTACTAGTTTTTTAATTGACAATTTTTGTAATTTTTCGATTTTTTTTTTTTTTCAATTTACATATTTAAACTTTTGAACAAAAAATTCAATGTCTGTATTTTATCAAATGTCTTTATTTTTTCCTTTGCAGAGCTTTGTTATATTATAAAAGAAAAGTTTTGATCAAACTCATCTAAATCTAAAAATGGTTAATTTTTTCACCGCTTCCGATACACCTTAGGCCAGCAGAATCTTGCAATTGCGCATATCTTAGTTTTCCACCAGCGCTCGCTGAGCTTACAAGGGTGCGCCCAAACGTACAAGGGTGCGCCACAAAAGGATTGATGTGTCCACACCTGCCTATCTATCAGAGTATATAAGGCTAGTTCAGCACTGGTTGGGGACACAAATGTTTACACAAAAAATACGTAAACTATCGCATTGCAATAGCCAAGAGAAGAAAGCGAAAGCCTTAATAATGCATACTTTTTTATTTCAAAACTTTTAAATCGGAATAAAACTTAAGTGGGGGCTTTTCCTTGGCTACTTTTAAAAAAGGGGCTGCACAGCACCCCTAGAGTCTGTAGGAGAAATGCGTAATGTCTATTAAACATGCAAATTTAAGGCGCTACGATTTCGAGTTTTCTGAAATAAAACTTGAATGCTATTCTGGTTTTTACAAAAGATTTCAAAATAGCAAACACAAGAACATCTAGACATACATATAATGAAATAACTCTCTTCAAATGTTTTGCTACCAGTTGGAGAAATAAAACGAAATAAATACTATTTTCCTCAAATTTTCTTTAAAAGTATCAAGTCGAAAACTCTTGTAGTGAATAGCATCCACCACAATGTCACAGAGAACAAATAGAAAGATAAAACTACCACACCCAAGAGAAAACATTTTCGAACACAATCACAGCAAACAATAAACCACTGTGGAAGTATAGCAAAAGCGTCGAATTGGCAGAATTTAAAATCATTGTAACCACGTAAAGTTTAATAACTAAGATAAACTAGAGTATTTGTTAAGTTTTTTGTAATTATAATAAATTACGCAAATCGTGGCTATTTATTGGGTTATGAACAAAAACCAATCCACATAGAATAGAATATATTAACAAAACGAATTCGAGCTTTTACAAATTAAACTACTGTACATGAACATTGAACACAAAAATTAAAAACATTCGTAACTAAAAACATACAAATTTAGCATGAACATTAAAACCGCATTAATTACACTGGACCACAAATTTTATTTTGATTTTGTTCTCCAGACGCCACTATCCAATTTGTGTGTAAAATCACTCGCTGATTCCGAAAATCGAGTTAATTTTTTTTATGAATACGTTTTCGAGATATTTGCATAGTTAGCGTTATTCAGCTTAAAAAAAGAGTGGTTCCACTTAATCAGGTATATCTTACGAACCAATTAAATAATCTTAATACGAGGTACGGCAAATGATAGATAATAAAATTCTCCATTAACCTTATATAGTTTACTTTTCGATAGCCCCGATAGTTTCTGAGAAGTTAATAAATCATTCCAGACTTTTTGTCAGGAAAAAGGTCAAAAAATAACAGTTTGTGTGTAAATAATTTGCACCTGTGTTAAAGCCCGTTCCTTTAGAAAAAAACTAAGCTACCAATGAAGAAAATCGATGTATAAATAACAAAATAATGATTGGTCAAATGAAAATGCGTAAGGATTTTTCGTATCTCGTATAACGATTATTCAATTGGTTCGCAAGATACACGTGAGTAACGGTAAATTGCATATATCTCGAAAAGTTATCCATAGAAAAAAAAATTATCTCGATTTTTGGAATCACCGAGATATTCTACATGGGAATTAAATAGTGGCATCCATAGAACATTTTTGCTGTAAACCAGTGTTATTGACAAAGATGCCAGAAGCAAAATACGAAAAATGTTCATGTGTAGTGTAGCATTTAAAACCATGATCAGCGCGTTAAAAGAAAAAGCAGATAAAAAGACAGCTAACTGTTAATAAAGCAAACTAATGAAGAGCAAGCAGTCATAACAAAGACAAACAAAAAACATGAAATTAAACAAGGATTTAATAATTAAACGTGAAGTAAAAATAGAAGAAAATAATTAGGACAAAAATAAATTGTGAATATTATGCGCCTTCAAAGTTATTTATTGTATTTGTAGATGTGAAAAGTATAATTAAGAGACAAACAAAAATATAAAAATAAATAAAAAAAAAAGTTTTAACTCAAACGAAACAAATGCATTAATCATTTATCATTTTGTTTTAATTAAAAACGCAGCTAAGTAAAGAATTTTATAAAATTTTAGCGACACACTGAGCTCAATTTGATACAGTTAACATTTTTAACTTAAAGTCTTCTTAATTTCTTTAACATTTCCATTACTTCTGCAATTTTAATTTGTTATCAAAAAAAAAAGGTTTTGGTGTGAAAAATTTTGCTACTGTAAGGCTAGCTGCACACTTGTCGTCCAATCATAGTTGCGTTATCGTCTCGCCCTGAAATTTTGAGCCGAGCAAATGCATTTGAAAGGAGATCTGCACACTTGTCGTTATCGGCTAGTTATCGGCAAATCGCAGAAGATGCAGAAACGGATAAGTGCGGCACTGTCGTTTGCTAATCGTTGAGCGCGTATTATTAGTTTACATTTTATGGGGAAAAATTTGTGAAAAAGTTAATATTTGCATTAAAATTGCATACAAATTAGTATTTCTTGCATAAAATCTGTGAAAATGATTAAAAAGTGGATAATAGCATTAAAATTCAATAAATGTGAGCGTTTTAACTATAAAATATGACGAAATTGTAAAAAGTCTCTGTGTGCATGCACAAAACACATTTGAGGAAAAGAAAAGAAGAGATATTACTGAAACATGATGTCTAGAATTAGCGCAGCACAGTCTATATTTTAAAAATTGCTAGTTTTTGTAAATATTTCGTGAAAATATCAACCAGAAAAACAGAAAATACCTGCTCCAAGTGAATTTTTAGACGCCTAATGAATTGAAATATCACGACCGAGTGTGCGAAAGTGTAGTCGTCATGTAATCGTTGCATCATGATTGCAACGATGAAGCAACTATGATTGGACGACCAATGTACAGAAAGCCTAAGCCTAAGAAAACATACTGAAGCGGCGAGCAAAGAGAACAAGTGAAACGTTGTTTACAAATGTGCATATGTATTTAAATGGGAGCACGCATAGTGAAGAGCAAAGCATACATACACACAGGTTTGTAGTCGATGAACAGTGGTCTGAACAGAGAATCTAGCGGGGCAAAACGTTGATGGATTGGCATGAACACCACTTCGTGTCCACTAGTTTATGGGGCCACTAATTACAAATCTTCAGTCAGATTTCAAATATCCGAAATGCCGTATCCAATATGATGGACAAATTTTTCAAAAATTTTTGAATTCGCTTAAAACTTGTTACTCGGGGAAAATTCGAAATGGTGGATCCGATATGGCGCAGTAATTTAAAAAAGAATTACTAAATTCGCTCGAAACTTGTTACATTCGGAGTTTTTATGGTAGGTGATTATAAATCTGAAAGCAGGTTTTAAAAATTTTAAATGATGGGTCCAATATGACGGCTTTCTAATTTAAAAAGTTAGTGAATTTTAATAGAACATAGTGATAATTCCGTACCTCTTAAATTCTAATATTTAATAAAGTTGGCAAAAGTTGGCTTTAACTTTCTGTGTGTGTGTGTAGTTTATGTGTTAAATAATAACAATATGTCAATAGAGTTTTGCGAAATTTGGCATAAATTTTGTCTGCAATTTTGAAATCTAATATAATTACGATTTACTTATACTTTCAAAAATGTATATTTTTCACTGTTATAAATGAAGAATTAATAATTTTTAAGATGACACGATCGAACGCCACATCTTTTACTACTATTTGGAAAAAAATTAAATTAAAACCGAACTCAGGTTGCTGGATATGTCTCTAGCGAACTTTGAAATTTGAAGAAATTTCTAGTGCGTTTACAGGTACAAAATTCAAAAATTTTAAGATTTTCAATCTTAGTATTTCATTCCACAGGATTCTTTATTCAGACCACTGTGCGACCCTGCTCACTAATCCATTACTTGTTTAGCCTTATAGCGTAAACAGACGGCAGCTTTGATTCGGATAAACTCGTTAATTCAGAATTATCTCGGAGAGCTTTGAGTTAATGCTCAAACTTAATCCGGATCAGGGATATTTTCGATGGCACCACTGACCAAAACTCAGGGAACGTAGAATACAGAGAACCTGCAACCTGAGTTAACAAATATTCAAAAAAATATTGCTGGTCATGAGACTCGACTCGCGGTCCGCTTAATCAGATCAACTGTGACGTTGATCCATATTAACTTTGCCCTCTGTCCATGCTATAAAGCGACGTGCACACAGAGCGATTATGACCGAGCTGATAGATGAATTTATAAGCAGGCTGACAACTGCCAACAAGTGAACAAGTGAACCACTGCTTAAATGCAAGTGCACACCAAGAATATACACTTAGCTAAACTTGAGTTCATCTCCCAGCTCAGCCGTAAGCGCTCTGTATGCGCGCCCCCTAAATGCAGGTTAACCGTTCTTGTTTTGTGATTTTTATTTAATTTCTTGGTGTTGGTTGAATCTTCCGATGGGCTGAGAATATGGTGCGTCCCAAAACTAAAGGGCCATTTTACATACGACTTTCCTTGCTTTGCTTGACAGTTCGAACTTTAGCAACAAAGCATGAAGCGTAGACGTTATGCTGCAATAAAAGCTTTGACAGCTTCTGCGTTCTTCTTTTCCTCTATATTTGTAGAGAACGTACACACAGGATGCGGTGTCGAGCCAAGCGCAGGTGTTCCGAGCGGAGAGAGGCTTTCAACATATCGTCATTAGACACGAATAAGGGTTAAAACATAGCGAAAAGCGAAGAGGAAAAAAATTACAAATAAATACGAATACAAAAATTTTGGCGAAGACGCCAAGGACTGTCACTTTAGCAACATTCAAAAAAAAAAAGCTCTTTGCAACGAGTAACTTGCTTTCACGATCAGAAAGCCCCAAAAAACTCCAATTCCTTGACCTATTTGGGCTTAAGCAATACTCATAACATTTAGCCAGATTTGCACTGTGCAATAAAATACTTTTAATGGCAGATAGTAAGTAAGCGCATCTCCACATGCAATTATTTAACAAAAAAAAATTTATACTGATGAAACGTAAGCTACGCCAAAGCTCATTTCATATGCATAGCGATCATCTTGCGTCGAGTTATCAACTGCGGCAGTATTCAAATCAGTAACGGCGAGAAAGAGCTTTTACTATATGAAGCTTTATAAAGCTTTTTTCGCATTAAATTTTGTTTGTCATGTAAGATTAAAATAGAGCTTACCTTTTTAAAAAAGGAGCTTCTACTGTTTGAAAAAGACTTTTTGTTGCGCGAATATATTTTATGCGCCTCTCTTAAGTTTTTAGGAGCCGCATTATTCGAAGACTCCGTTCCTTCCTGAAACCTTTTTTAATTCATTCTACCCATTAATCAAGAATATTGAACCTATGACCAAGACTTTTTTGTATACATAGGGGCAATTTTGCGTACAGTAATCTAGTGTGTATGTAGTCAAATGAGCAAAGACCAGAGCGAGCTTTTACTCTATAAAGCTTTAAAAAGCTTTTCCCACATGATATATTTTAGTCATTTATATGATTAAAATAAAGCTTTTGTTTTTCAAAAATGGGCTTTTAATGTTTGAAAAAATCGTTTTTGTGCGAGAATTCGAAGATTCCTTTCCTTCGTAACCCCCTTTAATTTCATATACTCACTGCTTAAAAATATTAAACTTGCGCCAAAGCTTTCTTTGTATGCATCGGGATCATTTTTCGTGCAGTTGTAAACTGTGGAAGTATTTCAATTGGCGACGACCAGAGAGAGCTTTCATTTTGGTTACGTCTAATTCAAATAGAGCTTTTTTCAGAAATGAGTTTTTAAAATTAAAAAAAATATATATATTTTTTTGTACGCTCTCTCCTTAATTTGTTGGTGTTGGATTTTCTGCTTGATTAATTCTAAATCAATATTCGAGCTCAGTAAAAAATAAATTTTAATTGTCATACATTAAACAAATTAAAAAATAAAATATATCATCACGTAAATCAGCGCCGGCTAAGTAAAGAAACTTAGTAAATAGTTTAGATTTTAATGAAATTACAAATAGTACGAAGGCGAAGATTAAACAAAATAAAAAAGTTGGAAAGCTTATAAACGCAAAAAGTTAAACATAGTTTTAAAAATAGAATTAAATATGCGGACGCTAAAAAAAAAACCTATGAACAAAGAAACTCTCGATGTTGTGAAACTTCATGAAATCTCTTTGAAAAACAAATGCGGAAACAGAAAGTTGAAACGTATCTAACTACATACATATGTATGTATATACATAAGTACATATGAAATCATTTATGTATGTACTCAACTGAGTAAATGTCATCAAAACTTTTCTTACAATTTTTGAGTCACACATACATACATATGTATACTAAATCACCCGCACACATACCCTCGCGCAAAAACGAGAGAAGCTGACTATTCTTTTTTCAATTGGCACTAGAAATGTTTCTGGGTTCATACCAAAGAACTAATTCAAATTCATCACACAAGAATTGTAACTCATGTAAACCACCAACGATTGTAAAAAGTAGTTTAAATGAATTTTAGCAAAATACAAAAACGTGGATTTCTAAACAAATTATAACAGCAACCGCATTTCCCGGTAGTTAGCATCCTTTTTATAAACAAAAATTAAATTACAAAAAATATTAAAATACATGTGTAAAAACAGAAAAATTTATGCATAAATATTTAAGTAAATTATACAGCATTTCTTATAATATATAGAATAAAGAAAATGCGCCGCACGCATAAATAGCTGTACGTAATAAGTAAATTACATAAATTTAAAGTGAGTGAAAGCTAGTTTGAAAAAAACGCTATTCAATTACAATTAAAAACGGAAAAAACTAAAATCTTCACACAATTCATTAAGAGTAAAAGTTTACTTTATTTTATAATCAAATCAAACTCACAAATTTTTAAGTATTGCAATAATCATGTCAGTATATTACTTTTAATTAAAAAGAAGAAACAGATATGAAATATTTAAAGTCAATGTACTTACATAAAAGCTGACACCTCCACAACAATTACATTCAATCATCGATATACAAAAATAGTAAAACCAACTTTATGAATGTCAATCGTTATCGCTGCAAATTTACCAAATTAGTCTTAGAATTAATTTGTGACATTTTTATAAAAAAAAAAACTAGAAAAAATACACACACAAGCATACCACGATACATACCAAAATGAAATTTTAAAATCTAATCTAATGCTACAGGCCCATAAAAATTCCACATACATACATATGTATGTACATGCATAAGTGCAAATAACACGAGTAACTAACTAGTTGTAAGGCGCGCGGAAGAATGAGAAGGAATGAAGCAAATACAGCAGCAAAATGATATTATGTTGTTAATGTTTAATTGTTAAATAATACAAAGGAAAAATGTTTAAAAACAAAATATTTAAATAAAAGCAATTGTAAAATAAAAACGTAAAGCGGAATAAAGACATTGGCGTTTTATTATATTTGATGTTAGTTAGCGCGTGATTTAGTCGTGCTTCCGCCCAGGGTTATTATGGTAGAGTCAGGCTTCAAAATTCGAATTCGAATTTCACAGATATCTTATCGCCACATCAAACTTTGCGAGGAAATAGACTAATTAATTACCCTTTATGTTAGGAACATTTTTGTGACATTTTTATACATCAGACACCATAGGTCCACAAAAAAGCTTTTTTAGGAAAATGCAAGAACTGCTTTCACATGCGTGCGTACTAATTAGAACATCGTTTTTTTTCGAATTGGCCCTTATTTGCGAATGATTGCAAATTTGTTATAATTTTGAGTTGGTAAAATTGTATGCTTTCCGATTTGAATAAATAACTTAAGAATATACATTAAAAGCACTATGGACACATAAGTTCTCGTCGCAGCTGGGGCTTTTAAAGGTTATTCCAATGACACTGAAATATCCTAGCCGGAAATATTTTTCACCAAAATTTTGAGACCGTAAAAGCTCTCCTTAAAGAAACCGAAGCAATAACCAGAACAAAGAAACTCGAGCGTCCACTAGAGCGGATCGACAACGAAGACACTTTGAAAACGAGTTTTTGGATTGTGGGCTGAAAGCTGTTCGCACCGGGTCACAGTGCGGCCGAAATTCAAAAGAGCGGCCGAAATTCTAAGGTTTAAAGAAATGATTCAAAATTTCGTACTAGGCAGTTTTCGAGGTTGCTTATTACGAAGCCGCTGTCACAATTTTAAAATTCGAAATGGCGGATCCAGTAGGTCGTCTGGGGAATTTCGGACTTTTTAATTAGAATTCTTGGATAGATTTTTAGTGCGCAAGTTTGATGTAGCTAGGACTTACCGTTCATTTTTGAGAATTTTTTTTTTGTTGACAGTGCCAGTTATTTTCTTCCATACGAAGTATGTATGTATGTTTGACGTCGAAGCCATTCAGTTTTGTTTGGTTTCCTATTCTCTCTAACTATTTTTATACGTTAATAACTTTTCGCTTTTTATTACAATAATGTTGTGCTTGGGAGAAGGTCACACTATAAATGAATATAAAGAGGGGACTTGGGGTACAGGTCGTTACGGTGAACACGGTGAACACAGTTTTCGGTTCTTAGGCCTATCAAGAAACTTTAGGCCGCACCTTTAAAATTCGGCTGCACTGTATGGCTGCTGGTGTTTTTTTTGGCATTTCTCACATCCTCTATTTACAGTTTTGCTACAAAAAAATAAAAATAAAAGCAAAATCTTTTTCTTCCATTGTCTTGTCATTAACAACGTTTCTCGGTTTTTTTTCTGACATATTAAAGATGATAAAATATAACTTCTACTTCTATAAATATATCGAATACCGATTGGAATGAGTGGAACGTGTGTTTTCAAGCAGTTTAAAGTTTTTATGTATTTTTCTTACACTTAAATCAAATTTCTGTGGCACATTTTGCGCCGCACTAGAAATCACAGCAGTGATGAGCTAAGTTTTGTGACTCTGTTAGAACTAGAGGGGTTAGTCTACCTTTTCAAATTCGACTTCCTATTCGTATACAGCTTGTTCGTATTCGTTTTAGTGGCGCCTTTGTATTCGTCTTCGTATTCATATTCGCTTTCATATTCGTTGTCCTCTTCGTATTCATATTCGCTTTCATATTCGTGCTTGTACGTCTTTCTATTCGTATTCATGTTCGTATATACGTATGTACGTTTTCGTTTTCTTCTTCGCCTTCGTCGTAGTCATCGTATTCGCTTTAGTGCTTTGTTTGTACTTATTTATATTCGCTGCCATCTTCATATTCGTCGTGGTCTTCGTATTTATACTAGCGCTCGTATTTGTTTTCACAATCGTAGTCGAACGTGTTTTTGAACTCGAATTCTTCTCAGCATTCGCCTTCGTGTTCATATTCGTTGTCGATTGCTCTTCATGTTTGTTTTAGTCTCCGTATTCGTATTTTAGTTCAAAAATACAAAACAAAAAACAACAACAACCACAAAGAAATGTCAAAATTTTGTAGAAACCATAAAGACGTTGACCTAAATAAAGAAATATTTTTCCAGTGGTGCTTTTAGTTGCGAAATCCTTTTAGTATAGCATAGGATAGGTTGCGAAGAAAATTTGAAAATGTTCACTAATGCGACCTCTGGAGGAAGTTTTAAGAAAAAAATAAGAAACCTATTGGCAAACTGCAAATGTACTTTATACCCATGGTTTCTTCGCAAATTTGCGTGGAATTATACGTAGAATCATTCGGTGCTATACGCTTATAGTCGAAAAAATCTCCCATACAAATTGGCCCGGCGTAATGGATAAGTAATTAACGTATTTTTTTTCACGTGAAAAAATTTATTTTGTTTAATTTCAGTGTCTTTGTCGACTTCAGTAATCGGCTTAAATGTGGGTCGAACATTCGGTTCGCCTTTGGCAAACAAATTTTACCTTTAATCGTACTCTAATTAATTTTTATTCACGACTTTTCCCCGTGAATAATTCTTGTGGCACTGCAATTGTAACACCGGCCAGATAAATGCAAAATTACCTGCCGACATTCCAAATCAGTTTGGCAGTCTGCTTTGACCATAAAAAGACTGGAAAACCAGGCGACCATAACTGGGCGAACATGTTTATTGTAACCTATCTGGATCAGCGACAACAATCACCAAACCACATTTAATCTTGTGTGTTGGTTGCCCAGATGCGGCATTAGAGGCACTTAATGCTCTGTGGCGCCAAAGTTACATTACATATGTATGTACGAGTTAGCGCCACTTGGCTAATATCATAGTCACATTGCTACATACATATTTATTTTATTTGCTGCAACGGATAGGTCATTTCCTTTGATACTTATAAGTATTTACAGCAGTTGGGTGTGCTTTAAACTTTTTCTTGCACAAAATTTTCCAGTGTAGTTAAAGTAAAAGTGTAGCTTCCAATACATACGGATATATGTACATATATACTATACTATATACTAGATATAAATATATGCATGGATATATACACTGCATCATAAAACTGGTTCAACTTGTGAGCTGCACCTTCCTGACACTCTTGTATTTTAAGGCGCCAGGACGCAAGAATTTCGTGCAGACAGATGGACACTAACACTAACTGGACGAATCAGTTTTTCGATATGTAGCTTGTACGTGTTGTCATGCAAACAATTTTTTTTTTTTAAGCGTCGTTACACTACAACTAAACGATCAAAAACTACACACATTTAAAAAAAAAGAAATTCATCAGAAAGGAATTATTTCAAACTTTTAATGTAGGCATTTACTTTTTCATAATTATGGCACGTGCTTACCATGATTTGTGGCTCCAACGTTGCTTTCAAATTCGAATATTGGTTGCGCGTTCCTATTTAGTTTTCACTCTCACTATTTCAGCATTTGCTTGCATGAAAATGTCGCCATTTTAAAAGCCGCGTTACACAACCAACAACACACTTTGGTGGAGCACTGTCGGTGGTGGCACAAAATGAAATTATGAAATTCGTCAAATTTGTAAATGTAAACGTAAACAGACATACTGCCTGGTGCAGACCGAAATTGACGTCTGTGCGGTCATTTTATGGCATATTGATATTTGCCTACGGAATTTTAATTATTATTTTTCAGAAGCAAACCAAAATATAAATTTGCTGCTCCTATAAAGTTTCTACATATCGACTCAATCTGGTTTGTTTGAATTGTTGATTGTTAAAATTTCATAACTAATCACTAAAATTTTTACAATGCATACATTAATAACCAGGAAAAGTCTGCATCTCTCCAGGACTGGCAAAAGCTATGGGGGAACAGACGCACTCGAAATTCGATTCATAATGGGAAAGTTAAATACGAAGTATTAGCCCGAAATTTGGTTTAGATATCGCACACCGTCTTCAAAAGAGTCACAACTCAAAATAATACGTTTGTCAGAATATGCGAAAACTATTTCTCAGCACATGATAATCATATGGGCAAGGCCGACTATACCTGGTTTTTTTTTTGGTTATAACAAAAGTTTGCTCAGCTTTTGCTGAAAGGTAAATAGAAGCTCTGTGTACATTTTTAGCACATAATCTCAAAAATTCCAAATTTTGAGTTGTGACTCTTTTGAAGACGGTGTGCGATATGTATTATGCAGTTCTTTGAATTCAACGTTATGCTACTTTTTTTTCCTTATCTGTCAGGGTTTCAATGCATTACTTTTTTTAAATGAAGTATTAATGTGGAAAACGCATGTTTAAATTTAATTTCATGTATTATAATTTTATAAAATTTTTATATTTATTTAGTTTGTTTACTATACTTTATAACAAAAATATGAAAAAATAAAACTGTTTACTCTTTTGATAACCGCCACTGGTCCAAATTCCAGGTTCTTTTTGAAACCAAACTCGACAGAACCGGTTCTTTAAATGCTCAGATTCGCACATCACTATCACGTAGAGCTCAATTACCACTTCACCCATTGCTATCCCTGCCAAAATGTTAATTTAATACTTAATTTAGGCCCCTCCGGCGATTTTCTGATTTCAAATTTGTTTTTTTTTTCAAGTTACGATACATATTCCCAAAATTTTTTAATCCAAACCACATTCACTAAAAATTTCCATTTTTTATTAGAAACTCCAAAAAGATCAAAAATAAAAAGCTCAGTGAGTCTGATAAAGTTTATTTGTAAAAGACAATCACGAACAAGCCGAAAATTTATATTTTCAAATCGCTGGCATGCGCTCATTTAAATAAATATTTCATTAACCTGCAGGATATCGATTTAAAGTAAGAGTACTTAATAAATTAGAAACAACTCGCCCAAACACCTATTTTCATTTAAAATTTCGTGTCCTACACCGCGACCATGCTCCTTTCTGCATATCATTGAAACCAAAAGCAGGTCAAATTAACCCTTTTACAATATAAACAAAAACAAAAGTCTGATTCATTATGCCTTACATTCGATCTTCTTTAAATACACTTGCTCAGAATTACGCTCCGATAATTTTTATTAAAAATCACCTACCTAGCATTGCCATGCTTTCAGTTTCAAGATTTTTTTTTTTTGCCTAGTTACAATACAACTATCCTTATGGTTGTAATTTATCAATTTATCGACAATGTAATACGTACACCACGTAATGAAATCATCCTTGATTGGTTTTCAGGTTCGTTGCTTAAGTCTTTTGTATTTTCTGCTTTTAATCGGAACCGGCCGTTTTTGGCCAATTCTTGAATGAGGTATTGTTATTTAATTATTTGATTGTGTTTTACTTTTACTGAAAAGCTGCAAGGTGCATTCAAGAAAGAATTGTGCAATCATAAACCATTAAGATCTTTTTAGAATATATTTTTTATAAAATATGCATTCACCATCGGTTAACCACATACATACATAACCGCGAATATAAAAGTTTAGCTCAATTACGTGTACAACAACAAATCTGCAAGACAGTCGCTTTATTTAGTCAACCAAAGCTATCGTCATCAACTTAACTACATATGTATTATATTTCTGGTTCTCAGTGAATACAAAACGCGTAAACGTTGTTTTGAATTCTTTGTGTCGCGTGCCTGACGAAAGTCAGATGAATCTAGCTTACATATTTATTTCACGTCGCTTTATGGCTGCATTCAAGCGCATATTCAACGAGTTTACGACGGCGCATGCTCGTAAATGCCAATCTATGCAGCAGCTGCTTTGGGTTGTTGCATTTATTACTGTAAATGCGAGTTTTCTTTATAGCTGTGGCGCAGTTAGCATCGCGGTCGTCGCGCATGCGTAAAATCGCATGCCACTGTTTTGGCGAAATGACTCGAAGAGTGGGGAAATAAGTATGTATGTATGTATATGGATGGCGCATGCGCGCTAAAAAAACTTACTAACAACGGCATTGCAAATTGTTTGCTATTGCTGCTGCTACTGCTGCCGGTATTATTGACCAATGCCATGGCCAGCAAGAGCCCCAAACGACAAACAACACAAGCTGACGTTATACCATCGACAAAGCGTGTAGATAACTATTAAAGCGTGTTAACCACGCCACAAAAAGTGGCGGCAGCTACATTTTAATGTGCACAAGTATGTACATACATACATACATATGTATGAACATATAGAAACTGAGAAGCGTACTTCGGCATGCGCGCAGCACTTTCATCGGCAATGCCAAAATTGGTTGGAAAGCAAGAAACTGACAAAAAAAATAAAAAATAATAGAAAAGCTGAAAAACAACAACAAACAATGTAGAAAATTTATTGAAAATCGTTGATTTGCGAATATGTGTATGTATGTATGTATGTATGTACAGCACCGGTTTAGTTTGGGTTTTTGCATGTCGCTTATTTGTAGCAAGAAAACCACTAAACTCACCGTGCTGCCGATGAAGAGGCAGCGCCAAGTGCAGCAGTGGCGGCGACAACAACGACAACAAAATGCAGCCTCGACGACAGCAGCACCGCATTCAATGCGATAGGAGCTTTTGTTTGATTTGCGCATAGAAATTTCTTTCAGTCGACTTTGCAATTTCCAACGCGCTTGACTGATACGCTTGACGCTCGAAGCGCTCGTACGTCTAGTTTTTGCGCCTAGCCCAATCTGTCGTGTGTGATTAGTTGTGAATTATAATTTATTTTTTTTTCACATAAAATTTATTTATTTCTTGTTTTGCAAAAGCGAAGGATACTGTGTAGTTTACAGGCCAGCAAGCGGTCATGAAGATATTAGACGTTATTGTTTACCTCATTTCGATTTTAATCTTTCTGTACATTCTCTTGGAATAAAGTGTGCGTGTGTGAGTTTGTTAAAGATTAGCGGGAAGGCTGGATTATTTTTATTAAATTAATTAATTACTACTATTTGGATTAAAGCAACGATTTGACTTGAAATTTATAAAAAAAAATGAAGGTGAGTTAAAAAAATAAATTCAAAGTGAAAAGGGAAAATGTGCAAGGAAAATTCATATGGTGGTGTTACCAGAGCAACTGATTTCAAGGCGAGTTGACGAATTGTCAAAATGTTGCGTTTGTTGTGAAATTGTTGTGTTCTAATTGTCATTGTGCGTATAATTTGTTGGTGCAATTTTTTGTTTTTATGCTGCCGCTATCACATTATATGAATTCGCCTTGGAAAATATTTGTTCTTTTACAAATGAAGAAGAAGAAAATATTGAACAGTTGTAACTAGCGGATATCATAAAAAGAAGGAGGTTATTAAATCGTCGGATTTTTTTATATGTTATCGCATAACTTTGGGCCACATTCGATCATTATTTTTTTTTATCGAAAGGGGTAGTATCTCAAGGGTGGTCCCATAATAATTTTCTTTAGATCCGATCATTGGAACATGAACAAAATGAACGGTACTCCTAAATTTTTATATGAAAATTGAAATCGTTCGTGTTTTTTGTTAAAAAATTACTTGTTTTTAACCGACTCCACAAAAAGGAGGATGGTTTTCAATTCGTTGGAATATTTTTTTTTTTTTTTTTGTATGTTGCATCATAACTTTGGGCCACGTTAACCGATTTCTATAATTATTTTTTTAACGGAAAGGTGTTACCTCACAGGCTGTCCCATTCTAATTTGGTGTAAATCCAATCATTGGATTATGAAGAGATTAATGATAATCTTAAATTTTTATATGAGAATTGAAGTCGGTTTTGTTGTTTGCTTAAAATTACTTGTTCATATCTGTGTAGTAGCAAGTAACATGAGGAATTTTCGGAAACAAAGTAGGCTAATGCTCTAGAATTTCAATAGTTTCTGAGCACAAATCTAAATCAAGTGATTATCAAGGGACTATTTTGAAGTCAACTTAACACCGACTCACTTAAGGTCTGCGGAGACGATAACTAATATAATAACACTCTACAACAAGCAAAAAATTCCCCGGGATCTCTCAACGGTTCCTACAGCTTTTGTGTCCGCTGAATCCTCATCTGAAGTCAGAATTTTCGGGTCACCCTGAGTTTGCTGTTCGGTTTGTCCAGAAACCGGCATTTGTAGAAACAAAAATTTATTATTTTTAAAATCATTGGACAGGTGTAACTAAAAGTTTTTGGGGTCACGGAGTAATGTATTTATTTTTAGATTTGACCGCATACAGATGTCGCTGCAGTGCGAAAAATTGGTGTTTAGTACTTTTTCTACTCATTTTATTTTTGAAAATAAATTTTATGCTGCCCTGTATTCTTGCAAGAAAATGCTAAGTAAGAACTGGGGTCTACACACTGATCTCATGCATTGGATGTGCAAGGCGGCCAGCCTGCATTTCGTTCACGTAGGCGATCAAATCATTTTCCACGGAAGCGTTGAATTAGAGAAAGCGTTTATTAAATACACAGAGTTTGAGGAAACCGAGTCTGTAGAAAGAACATACATACATACGTTCATGGACGTATCCTGTACTTTTTCAATAACTATACCAAGCATTCGCGAAAAATCTGACTACATCTGTCCTTCGCTTCTGTTCAAGAAAAACGTCTGCATAATCTTTCCGTTCAAAAAGGAGTGGAAATATGGATGATATTTTTACAATACGCTTAAAACTGGATTGTAGGGTATTGGCGGGGATTTTTCAACTGACATCCAACTCGAAAATATATGCGACTACCCAATACACGGGTGTTTGCTACCGAAAATGCGTGCAAACTAAATTTAACCTCGAAGCTAGCAGGAACTAGCATTGCTAACTTCACGGTTAGCCTCCTTAGTTAGTAAGTATCACCTCCAATATTAAAGCAAAGATTCATTGCAGCATTCATGGCAATGAGATTGCCAAAGAGCTAGCCATTAACGGGGCCGCTCTGGAACCCACTAGCCAATAGGGTTTCCTATCTTACGATGGCTACCAGTTGATGGAAAGACATACATACATACATATATATATATGTAATGTTGAAATTCTCCCAGTTCAAACCAACCAACCAACTAGGGGTTTCTTTACGTTTCTCCTCTTAACCTTAAAACCGCGATTCATTGCTCTGATGAAACGCACAAAATCACACATACATACATAGATACTGGCTAAATCCAGTTACGCCAGAAACCCAAAAGGCATGTGGGGTGTATCCCTTTGCCAGCTCATTTAGAGCAGTGCTCGTCAAAGTGGTGGTCCGCGGACCAGTGCCGGTCCGTAACCCATAAGTCGCCGGTCCGCAAAGGGCGTCGCGAAATGGACAACGATTTTTTAAACGATTATATATACATATACGACTATATGTATACTCCAC
>NW_016165508.1:0-8283 GCF_001687245.7 Rhagoletis zephyria | reverse complement strand
TAATAAAAACAACTTAAATTTGTTAAACATTCATAAAAAATCGCTAATATCTGCTATCATTAAATGGTAATAGGTCATATATAGACACCCGGCTAATAAAGAAGTTCATTTAAACAAATTTTAATACATATATGAGATGATCGTAAACGAAAAATAATCAATAAAAAAAGGTACCGGTCCCCGACGTAATAGAAAAACTGCAGCCGGTCCGTCACACTCAAAAGTTTGACGAGCACTGATTTAGAGTATATCTACATACATGTAGAATTATCCAGGGACTATTTTGGTAGAATACTGGAACTTGGTATTGGAAATATATAGAATCAATTCCATACTCACAAGAGAGGGCTGACACCTGTTTTAAAAATAAAATTCAACTTGAATTACAGGAATCATTTATTTAAAAGTTGTGTGTCATGCGAAAGGATCTCTAAAAGGTTGAAGTTTGGAAATATTTTGAATAGTCAATTTTAAATTAATTATGTATGAAGAGATAGAATGTTAAGAATATAAAAAAAATTAAATTAACAAGCAAACGAAAGATTCTTAAGAAACCACTATTTTGAACATTTGTTTAAAAATTTAATTTAATTAATTTATATGAATTATTACAATATCAACCGAAATGGGTTTCACAAACGCCATATTTCCAAACTACATACAGGATGGTTGTCACCTATTAAAAAAAAAAATATTTATTTGAATTAAGGGAATTGGGATATGTATCAAAATTTAAGAGTTAGACTAAAGAGGTTTAATACGATTGTAGTTGAAAACATTTTTAAGAGGGTTGCCATGTGTTTGAAAACTCCAATTGAATTAAATTATAAACAAGTTCAAGTATGCAAATGTGTTTGGACACCTTTAGTTTGAACATGTAGAATTTTTTGAAGTGTTTGAAGAGGGTTGCCACCTGTTTTAAAACTAAATTCAAACAAAATTATTTAATAAGTTAAATGAATTATTTCGATATGGGTATCAATCGAAATGCCCTTAAAAAGGCTGTATTTCTTAGCTATACTTAGCAGGGTTGCCAACCGTTTTTAGAATCATATTCAACTTGAATTATGGGAATAAGGCAATTAAAATATGTACATATCTACATATCGTCACCTGAAATGCAAAAAGACGTGATAAACATCGTCACTGAAATCGACAAAGTTGTGACCAATAATCTTTTTCAATAATCAGATGAATATATTTTTTTAATTTTTTATTTTAATTTTGAATTTTTTATAAGTTACGACATTTTCAATTTCAGGCAGAGGCTTAATAGGGTTTTTAAAAGGCTTCATTTCTAAACTACATGTATGAGGGTTGTCACATATGTAAAAAGTCAAATTAGGATTGAAGAATTTTTTGGTTGAAAATATTTTTATGGGGGTTATAAAATTTACAAAACTTCCTACATATGTTTTGGCTGAGTTTGAGCATGCTGAGTTTTATTGAAAATTTAATCACGCAGAAATGTCATACACTAGGGAAAGCGGGAGAGAGCAATCTAAATACATATTTATCATACATACTATGAGTGTGTTTATTATGTATGTGTATGTATACATACTGCAGTATTCGGTAACATCTGTAAACAGCTTAAATAACATTACAACACTAACATCAAAGTAAAATTTACCCTATCTAAACGGGTAAAGGTATTTCACATCCAATCATCAATAACTTAAGGTTCAGCGAATCAAAGATTGCTGTTCAATTATCAAGTTGCCGTCAAAAATAACTTAATTGCATGTATTTCGCAATGAAAATCCTGCGCAATTTAACTCAAAAGCTTCTTCCATGTCAATTTTTTTACCCAGTCATGCTCACTCAACTATAAAAACATTGCACATTGCAATATTATTAGCAGCTAATTGTATGCCAAACAAAACTTTCTTTTTACAACTATGCAATGCTACTGAAATAAATACTACATTTAATTTAGAGGCAGGTGAGGACGTTGAAGTCTTTGGCTGTGACAACAGGTTGATGGATTAAATTTACGACATTAAAATTAAGTTACTACATTAAAATTAAATTTCCTTGTGTAAGCATAAAAAACGTATTTTTTTATTGTAGAGCTTTAACCCTTTCCCTGCATTTGTGCAACATATTGTACATTTAATTTTTTCGGTTTTTGCCTTTTTTTATATTGCCTTTCTTGCTATTTCTAGGGTTTTTTCTCGCCATTTCGCTATTTTATTTGGTCTTTTATTGTTTTTTATGTTCTAAAAATCCGTATCCTGTTTATAATAAAAGTCTAAAACTTAGGAGCAATTAGATTATAAGAAAAATAATAACAAGTTGTGGTTCTGATATTTAAGGCCCCTTGAAAAGCTCGGCCCTCCTCCATCTCGAAGGGCCTGGTACTTATGTATGTATTTGCGACTGCCTTTTCAAATGTTTGAATGAATCAGAAACGGAGTACGATATAGCGCAGATTTATAACCGTGATTATTTGTATGTAGTAGCTAACTTTCTAAGGACGTGGCTGCCTTACATCGCCATTTTTTATGCGGTTTTACAGCTTTCCAGTGACTTTATAGCTGCTTATACATATTTCGAAGTAGTTGGTTACTGATTAGGAGAAGATTCGGTAAGCCACAGCGCAACGCCTATAGAAGCAATAGGTATGCATCACTTATTCTCATGACTTAGATGAGGTGCTGTGTAGTCTTTTGACCAAGAAATATTGGGTTAATTGACTAGAATGTTGGTGTAACCGCATCTGGTGTCATTCCATTTTGAGAGTTAAGATGTGTTTTCAGCCCTTTAGTTGATGGCAGCGCTACTGTCATCGCGTTAGATGTGCGCGCCACCACTCGGTAAGTTTAGTAAAATCAAAGTTTCGAGGCAGTCGCTCGTCGGCAGACAATAGCGAACCTAAGAGCACCAAATACCTTTAAACAAAATTTTCAATTTGGCACACATAATACAAGAATCGGTTAATTATCAAAGGGAATAGGTCAGCATTTTTCCGATATGGAATATTTGATGCAGTTCAACAAAGCTCCTTTAAGCTCCTTTAAACGAACCGAACTGCATCAGAATTGTCATATCGAAAATATTCTGACTTATTCGCTGTGGTAATTATCCGATTCACACATGTACGATGTATAGCACGACCCTGCAGAAAATCTGACTAGCCTAGAACTAGCGTAGAACTAGAGCTTTTGCCGACAGTACCAGCTCTAGCTCAATACCCAAACAATGCTTTCAACTTTCCAGTTTTACACGGCGATGTCATTGGCGGTGGCGATTGTCGCCCAGTGCATTACTTTGCAACCAGTTTTTAACCGGTTCCATTTTGGACAGTTTTTTTCATAAGAAAACGTTTTTGCCATTCGATTATTGGACATTCTTTTCGTTTTTTCTTTTCCGTTTTTTTACATATTTTATTAAAAATAAATAAATAAATAATATTGTAAGCTGCACGCAACAATTTAAATTCATTAAATTTGAAAACCCACAACTGCCTCCACCGCGATTTGAGCTCGCAACCAACGTTGGTTGAGTCGTAGGTCTTCTCGCTGAGCCACTTTCGTATTGTACGAGTAGTAAGCATTTGCACATTTACACTCCAAGTTTCAACTGTCCCGCTCTGCATTCCTTTTGCACTAGTTCACAGATAGCTCTGAGATATGTACTTCGGAACTAGCGCTTTGTCAGACTGTCTCTACATAAATTTTACTGCAGGGTGTTTATCGATAAATCGATGGATCCATACAAATCGCGTGCTGTGGTGTTGATGGAAATTTAATATTTGAAAGCACATTATATGTCCCGCTGTAGCTGAGTGTGCAAAGATGCTTGCCACAATTTGTTGATATCCAGAGAGGGTCTGGGTTCGAATTCCACTGCAGACAGCATGCAAACTAATTTTTTTTTTTTTTGTTTTTACCCTGATTATTCAATTCATGGATGCTTTTTTAGAACGAACGCGGTCATTTTAATATGCGCGTAATTGAATTGAATATTTACCAAATCAAATAAACCAGATTTTTTTTATCGAACAAACCGGGGTTTTTCATTTCATACAAATCTTTAGCTGTCAATAAAAGTTTTGAGTTTTTCGAAATTTTCTTTTTCCAGTTTAAGGAAAACTGGCGTTTACGCAATTACGTGTTTGGCCGAGCTTCACCTCCAATTCGTGTTCTGCTTGTTGATGTTGTGACACAAATACCGAAATCTACACTTTTTCTACCACAAAATAATACAATAAAGTTTTCCGAGGGGCGACCACTATTTGAAAAAAAGCTCTTTTTGATGTTGCTGGGACCATAAGTTGAACCATGGACCTCCCGAGTGGCAATAGACACATCTAAAGACTCGGCTACGGTGGCAAGAGCACTACTCAAATCCGAAAATAATTAAAAAAAAATGCAATAAAGTATTGAAAAAGGCAAAAATAAGATCAAACGTGAATCCTTCACTGAGTTTTATTTGTTCGACTTTTGCCTAAAATAAACTATCTTTACTTTTAATAATTTATTGTAATATATATCAACATAAACATTTTCACTTTATGAAAACTATGTAAAATAAACCCGGTTTCAAAATTGGGAACCGGTCTTTTCAACTGTACAATGTACCCAACAGAATTGGGAGTGGCGGCTAAAGAATATCGCTTGACCGCCGGCGGTTCACCTTTGGCCAGAAAAAAATTGCGGTTATAGTTGTCCTAGCTTTCACAGGCCACTTTTAGAGCTAACACCTGGCCTATGTATTCAAAGGTACTTCCACTCACTCTTTTTTCGCTGATACGGACTCGAGGATGCACTTGCCAACAAACTTATCCGCAACGAAATTTCCTGCAATATCGCTGGTACCCATTTAAGTCTGTAAATTCAATTATGATTTTTATTACAAAAGTCATAACGACTACGGTCCCTGGTAGAATCAAATACTTGTGGTCTAATCTGTATTGCGATAGTGCCAAGTATTCCAATTCAAATGATTTTCTGTTTGAAGTGAAACTTCTTTAGCGGCGGTTGGTTGGTTGGGAGTAAATTGGCAAATTCAACGGAAATTGCATACGGAAATGGTGCAACGGAAACGATGCAACGGAAATGGTTGGGGCTGAAACAAGTGCCTCTTGTGTGTATGGATATGGTATTATAAAAGGTTAAAGAATAGCACTTAGAAAAAGACCAATACATGAATGAAAGTAAAGGTGAGTACGTACATAGATAAAGAAAAGGTAAAAATAAAAACAAATACAAAAATGCGTAAAGATAAAGGCAAAAATGAAGACCAAGGAAAATTTAAACACTCTACTTATGTATATAAGGGCAAAGGTGAAGGGGAATATGTAGATGAAGAAAATGATAAACATAAAAACATTCTAAAAAATAGAATTATTAGCAAAAACCAACAAAACCAACAACCACATGATCAAGTATAAATTGTAGCGGAATAGCTGCGCTTGATTGGGATGGCTTAGCAAAAATGAAAAAGTGTGAAAAAAGCAACGATAATCTACAAGGCGAGCTTAGCACAGTGCGTAGGCAACTGGCTGAGTCAGTGGTGATCGTCGATTCGAATCCTACTGAAAGAAGTCTGATGCGGAAATGTGGTGATTTCCGAAATAGCTATCACTTCTACCATTTTTTCAAAATTATTGTTGCTTTTCCAATAAGTTTTTCATTAAAAACGGCGTCGAGCTCAATAAAAATTGTTGAATATAATTGTTGATAAACATAAAAGTAAAAACAAAGATGAGGATGAGGATACCGATAAAAGATTAAAATAAAGGTAATTAAAGAAAAAAGGATATAGAGAGAGACACAGAGACTCAATCTGGGAACTATTTTGGGATTTTAGAGATAATCGATATTTTTATCGATTTTGTTATCGAAACTTTTTATCGATATTGCTATCAATTTTGCTATCGATATTTTCGGAACTTATCGATATAATAACTGATTTTGTTATCGATATTTTTATCGATTTTTTAATCGATATTTTTAACTATTTTGTTAGCAATATTTTTTATCGATTCTTTTATCGAAATTTATTGATTTTATTATCGATTTTGTTATTTATCCAATTTGTTATCAATATTTATCGATTTCGTTATCGATATTTATCGATTTTGTTATCGATATTTATCGATTTATTAGTTTGAAAGTAATTTATAAACTACTTTATTTTCAATGATAACTAATTGAAATTCTCACTATTTTACCTGCAGCGAACTCATTTATTTAACATGGCGATGTCCTAGGAAGCAGTCAATTGCCTTTTCCTGCCTGTATTTTCAACTACTTTAAAATGAATTTGGCTTAAACAACTTCAAAGGCAGTAGTTTCGTTTAAATACGCTTTAGTTCTGCACTTCACAGACACTTTTTTTTAAATTAAGAAAAACCGAAATTAAAAATTTTAAATTAAATGAGATTTGAACATGGACATTCTTGGCTGCGACCAATTGTAGCGAACATAATTCCACGCTCAGCTACAACCCCAGACATGTAAATGTGCTTTCAAATGTTCAGTTTGAATTCTGTGCAAGCAGCAAGTCGACTGTCCGACTATACATTTAGTTTCAATTACTTTAAAATGGACCTCACAGATGCTTTTTCATACTTCCAAGACACACATTTTTTTTTAGCAAAAAGAGTACACAAATTCGAAATATTTACTCTGCATTTGTTTTAAAGCAGTCTTTTAATTAGTATCAACTAAAAAAAATCACTTGTTTCCGTCAGGAAAGTTATTTGAAACCACAAACCAATGAAGAAGTTGTGGCTTAGCCTTCTTTACCCTACGCTATGCACCACTTAAATCGCGACAGTTCAGTTATAAAGCATCCAAAATTTTCGTATAAAAATTATAAGAAATTTCTATGGGAATTTCTACACACATCTTTTAAGTAGAGCTGTTTCTACATTTCCTGGATTTTTCTTATAGAGGAAGCTATGTATTTACAGCAAATTTTTCACAATATATGCAACAATTTTTATTCTAATATTTTTCCGCAAATTTTGTATAAAAGAATGGATTATTCTACAATAAAACCCATAAAAATATAATTCCTAAACTTTGAGCCAAACTTGCAAAAATTCAGAAAATTTTCATGCAAATTTTCAACTTTTTAATCAGATTTTTTAGAGTTTTTTTTCAGCATGCAGATTTGTAGTCCAATATTACGAGAAAGTTCAACTGCATTCTCTTCCATACAAAAACTTTGTATTGAAAATACTTTATATGGAAAAAATGCAAAACACCTTCAACAAAAAAAAATTTCAAAAAGCAATGCGATTTTTGCCTAACTCCGAACTTACATTTTTGTTACTAGGATTTAGTGGGCTGCAAAACTGCATACTCAAAAATTGTCAAAAAAAATCTGTATAAAAAGTTGAAAATTTGCCCAAAGTTCAGGAATTATATTTTTATGTNAAAAACTTTGTATTGAAAATACTTTATATGGAAAAAATGCAAAACACCTTCAACAAAAAAAAATTTCAAAAAGCAATGCGATTTTTGCCTAACTCCGAACTTACATTTTTGTTACTAGGATTTAGTGGGCTGCAAAACTGCATACTCAAAAATTGTCAAAAAAAATCTGTATAAAAAGTTGAAAATTTGCCCAAAGTTCAGGAATTATATTTTTATGTCTTTTGTTGTAGAATAAACCATATTTTTATACATAATTTGCGGAAAAATATTAGAATAAAAATTGTTGCATATATTGTGCTAATACTTTGTTCCGGCAGTGTATGTACATATGTATATATTTTCCAAGTACGCAATCAAATCACAAAAGTTTTTTACGACGACTGGACTGTACTAAAGGACAACTAACAGTCGATATTATTAGCGTTCAGCAAAAGCTTATCAATTAATGAATTGTATTGCTTTTATCTGCGGTCGCACAATTTTATTTGTAAACTTTTAAAAGCATTGTCTACTCTCTTCACACTGCTCTACTACGCATACTATGTATGTATGTATACCGCTCGCCTATTAACTTTCATATACAAAAGACTTAAGACACGAACTTTTTCGTACTTAAACGCATGTAGCCTAGTAAATCAATGAACAGGTTAATAAGTATGTAGTTGCTATCAACTAATTAAATAGAAAACTTAACTGATGCATACAATCGTAGCTTCAACAAAAACACTTTTGTGCGTGAATTACAATAAATAACAACAAGTAATATGTACATACATACAGTGAGCGCAGGTATGTTATGTACTATGTTGGAAAAGTGACCATTTCCAAGGAATGTTTGTAGTCGAATCAGTTTTTTCTACATTCATTTATTTATAAGCACTACTTAAAA
>NW_016165507.1:311-27377 GCF_001687245.7 Rhagoletis zephyria | reverse complement strand
TTTTTTTTTTATATTCATACGTAGCTAGAGTGCAGTTTGCATTTGCAATTGCCGGCTTTGCGGCTTTGGTTAAAAGTTGCTTGCATATATTTTATAGTTGGGTCACATACTTAGTAGCAGAAAATGGAAATCACAAAAAAAAAATCGGAAAAGCGGAAAAGCAGAAAAGAACATAAAAGGTAATAAAAAGTGCCAGCATACCAACAATACCTACATATGTATGTATGTATGTATTTTTATATTTATGTGTGTAATATTAGTAGACGTAAGGCGATAATGGTAAATGCAAAATACGGTTGCAGCTATGTACAAACATACATATGTACATATGTACATATGTACTTACAAACAGACTATGTATGTAATAAGTTAATATGTACATTCATTCATACATAGTAGAACACCGAGCGGCAACAATTGCGACAAAGTAGGCATTAAATCCAACAAAGAGCCAAGTGGTATCGGTGAATACCCACCGTCTGCAGCAGTGTTGCCATTTTGGTGCTTTTGGAGCTAGATTTAGCTCTTTATTTTTCTATTTATTTCCGAAAATTAGGTTTTAGCTCCTAGCTCTTTCTTAAGCTCTTTTTAAATTTATCTAGCACTTTTTTAGCTCAAGAAAGTTTAAGTTGTATTTGGTATATATAAGCCGTGAGAAAATGGAAATTTCGGATCTACATAGGTTAAAGAATTGAAAATTAATTAGAAGAAAATCCTTTTCCTGATAGCGCGGATTTTGTTTTATCTTACTAATCTTACCTTTAAGGAGAGCTGGAAGTAAAACTTTCCAGAAAAATTTTGCGAAAATATTATTCAATTCAAATATCTGAAATTACAGACTTGAACAGTTTGTAAAGTATTTTTAGTTCACTGTTATAAGTGCCATAGCAACGAATTCGAAATATATGCACCTTATTTTGGTTTTAAAAGACTTTTTCAGCACTTAAACTTATAAAATTCGTTGTTTTTATTAAAATTGCCGAAAATGTAAAAACCACCTTACGTCAATAAATGCTCAACCTCAACAAAAATATGTAGCTCTTCATTTTAGCTACTATTANTTGGAGCTAGATTTAGCTCTTTATTTTTCTATTTATTTCCGAAAATTAGGTTTTAGCTCCTAGCTCTTTCTTAAGCACTTTTTAAATTTATCTAGCACTTTTTTAGCTCCAGAAAGTTTTAGTTGTATTTGGTATATATAAGCCGTGAGAAAATGGAAATTTCGGATCTACATAGGTTAAAGAATTGAAAATTAATTAGAAGAAAATCCTTTTCCTGATAGCGCGGATTTTGTTTTATCTTACTAATCTTACCTTTAAGGAGAGCTGGAAGTAAAACTTTCCAGAAAAATTTTGCGAAAATATTATTCAATTCAAATATCTGAAATTACAGACTTGAACAGTTTGTAAAGTATTTTTAGTTCACTGTTATAAGTGCCATAGCAACGAATTCGAAATATATGCACCTTATTTTGGTTTTAAAAGACTTTTTCAGCACTTAAACTTATAAAATTCGTTGTTTTTATTAAAATTGCCGAAAATGTAAAAACCACCTTACGTCAATAAATGCTCAACCTCAACAAAAATATGTAGCTCTTCATTTTAGCTACTATTAGTATTATTTAGCTCTTTTTTCGACCCTTTCAGCTCCAAGCGAAATTTTCTCTGGCAACACTGGTCAGCAGGCAGGTGCGCTGGAAGGAGAACAAGTAGGACTAACAAGTATGGCAGCAATATTTTCACTATGCTTTTGCAAACATAAACGTACTACAAAACGTAGAAGAGGGTTAAAATATCACCCTTTCGCCTTTATCAACATTGAAACGTCTGTTTGGTTTCGTAAATCCAGTGAAGAGGCAATGATCCACATTTAGCTTTGAGTGCTGTATGTGCTTGGACATAAGGAATTTTAGGAGTCTTGAGATAACTCAGAATGACTATTGTAGATATGTACACTGCCGAAACACACAAATTTTTCACAATATATGCAACAATTTTCATTATAATATTTTTCCGCTAATTTCATATAAAAATATGGTTCATTCAACAACAAAAAACATAAAAATTTAATTCCTAAACTTTGTGCAAGACTCGCAGAATGAACCATATTTTTACACAAAATTATGAAAATTGTTGCATATATTGTAAAAAATTTGCTGTGCCAATACTTTGTTCCGGCAGTGTATGTCTTAAGCAATAGAAGCATGCCTTTCGTCTATCGCAATATCGGCCCCTTTGTGCAAAATTATCGTATGTTACAAAAACCAAATTTTACAGGAAAGTGTTTTTTGTATTTTTCTCTGCTTTGGCTAGCACCATCCATACCATAGTTTAAATTTTCTGATATAATTGAGAAATATAACTAAACAAAAGATTTTTTTGTGGAAAGGTCTTACATTCTAACTTCTTAGCACGTGTGATAATTTCGTCCACATGAAAAAATTCATTGTCACATACGATAAAATTATTCAATTTTTGGGGTAGCTATTGGGATTTAAGCCGTAATATTTGAACAGGTCATGCATTATTGGTTGTAAAACAAACCAAAAAGTGAATTTCATAAAAAATGTAACATACGATAATTTTGCGCAAAGGGCGCGATATGATGGATTTTGTTTCTGGCTTTTTGACCTTGTGTCTCCAGCCACGTAGGCTGATGAATTATTTTATGCTGGATCTTCGGCAAAGTCGATCGGCCTCAATCTCTCATAAAAGGCTTATTTGATTGTTGTGATGTCTGACTTCACTCTTAGAAACACGTTCTCCCGCCGGTGGCATACGAGAATTTTTTCGTCTTTCATATTGAAAAGTGAGGCGCTCATAGAGCAAGTTCAACCGTAAAAATCCTTCACGCCCTCCTTACACAACGCCTCTTCTATTGCAGTTCAACACCAATTCTAGTTGGTGGAAATGCCAGCGCACACCATTGAAGACAACAACTGTCCGTTTTGCTTACGCTTGATAATTAACTAACTGGGGCAGAGGTGCAGAAAACCAGCTAGCAGTCTTGTAGCAGAACCGCACACCGAAACTCTACGCTAACCAACATTTCCTTCTGTGCTTCTGATGTATGGTTTTGCGCATCAATCTCCGCATTAGCTTTCGTTACTTCGCAGCCATCTTCCGCGCCGCTTTCCGCTACTATACTAAAGGTAATGTTATCTACTTGCAACAATAACAACTCATCCGCTACACAACTGCTATCTGCACGTAACTCATTTTATTGTTTGCACGTTCGAAGTTGCATACAAATTTATAAACAACTATGTCTGTATGTACGAATAAGTAATTATGTTCATGTTTGTAGATATGTATGCATTTACGTGAGTATTGTTGCTTCTATTATTATTTTACTGCTATGCAGTTTACTTCCTCTGATCAGACCCACCCCTTAAACATGCAATAAGTTAGTGGGCGAATGTTGAAAGCGGCGAAGGCGGTGTGTACGGTTCGTCTTCGGCTTGAACCGATTTTATACTCAGCCAGTCAAGCGGATTTAATCGGTTTCGGCTTTCGTTTCGCGTTATCCTTCACTTCCTTTGTCGCTTCCGTTCGTTCTCATTCAATGTACATATCGTTACCTAAAGGTGAAAAGGTGCTAAGTCCATTTTTTGAAATTGTTTTGGAGCGAAGAAAAATCTATGTAGTTTCGCATTATCTGTCATTCTGCATCAAAATCCAAATTTTCAAAAAAAAAATGGACTTGTCACTTTTTCACCTTTAGGTAGCGATATGTAAACCTATCTATGCTGCGCAACTAAAATGCTTATTCACCTAAGTACACCTTTTTTTTGGGGAGGGACGAGGTTTGCAGCAGACGTTATGCCTAGTAACATACATGCATACAAATGTGTTTGCGAAGCGCACTTTAAGAGTTGCCAACATTTTCCATTATATGCAATTGTGAGATTAGTCGTAAATAGTGGATTGGCATACAGTGGCCGAACAAACTATAGCCGCACCACCTTTTGACAAGTTTATATTTTTTTCTTTTTTTTTAATTTTGGTTATTCTTTTATAAAAATACTAGCCGGCTACGGATGTGCGAGGCTTCGCCACGCGCTGAATGTATGCATATGAATGTACCTTTACGTATTTGGAGAAATAAATCATATGCCATCATGTACTATAGATGTACATACATACATATATTCAAATTAGCGAGGGAGAGAAGAGAAAAGAAATACGCGAAGAAACTAAACAAAAACATCGCAGTAAGCGTATTTTATTTGAATTTTGTGTTTCAAATATTTTTGACTGAACATTTAGAACAATTATAGTGGGTGTATGTACATTAGGGTGGTCCATAATAAGTAAGGCCGGAATTTTAATGCTCTCGCCCCCTAGGAATGTTTTATATCGAAAAAAAGTATACCCCTATTTTTTTATTTTGAAATCAAAAAATATTTAGAGGTCGCTCAAAGCACCCAAAGTTTTCCATGTATTTCATATGGGGAAAAAACCACTTTTCGTAGAAGTGGTATAGAATAGTTAAAAATCAATACTTTTTTACCAGAAAACTCTGCTTATCTGCAGGATATTCCCAATAATAATACCCAATTTTTTCATTGTAACTATAATTTATAGGTCTGCCAAAAACCCACAAAAAACCCGAAAAATGCAATGGGGCGACCAATAAAAAATCGTTAGTATTAAAAAACGGTTAAACAATTGGGTATTGTTGTTGAAAGTCTCCTGAAGAGAACCAGAGTTTTCAGATCGAAAAATATTGACTTTCAAGAAATCTATACCATTTCTACAAAAAAAAATATTTTTCCCATATCAAAATACATTGGAAACTTCGAGCGCTTTAAGCGACCTCTAAATATTTTTTGATTTCAAAATGAAATATAGGGGTATACTTTTTTTCGATAAAGAACAATCCTAGGGGGTGAGAGCATTTGACTTTTCTGTTTTTGGACCGCCATAATGTACATACATGCTCACATATGCAAACAAAAAAAGCATCGGCTCCTTACGCTTTTTTGAATACAGCACCTAACGAAAAAAAAAATTTTTTGAAGGGTGAGCGCCTTCACGCATATGCGTTAGTTATTAATTTTTAAATAGGTGGCAGCCCCATTAAAAAAATAAAAGCTTATCCGGAGACCATATTTTTTCATTTGATACCTCATTTTTTAGTCCAATGAACATTGAAAATGTTATTATTTTTAGAAAGGTGGCAACCCTACTCAAAAAATTATAGATCTCACATATCACTTTTTGTATTCATACCATGTTCGAATAATTTTTAAATAGGAACAAATAAAACATCTAAGAGCCGAGCCATTTTATTTGATACCCCATTTCTGGTAATCCAACGAACATTGCGGGTCCTATAATTTTTTAGACAAGTGGCAACCCTATAGGAACCCAAAGGACTAAAGATAATATTCCTATTGATACCGATTATACTTAAAACATTTCGTCTAAATCCGTTCAGTGGCGTTAAGCTATTGTGGGCTCCCAGGTGGTTCAAAAGAGTTTTAATGTTTTGAAGAAAACTCTCATACTGCAAATGATCGTCGAGAAGCCAATGCATCCTCAGAGAGTGACAGTTTGATGCATTTTTTGGAGCGGTGCCATCATAAGCCCATTTTTTTGACAATACTGCCGGAAATTGAAGACATGGACTTCGACGATCTTGGGTTTGCGCGCTAAGTTTAGCAATCTTGTTATTAGCCGTTTCAGCGCTCTCAGTTGGTCATTTCAAAGCTGCGATTTGACACCGTTCGAGAAAACCAGTAGTAACCCAGGCACATTAATATAAGGTGGTAGCGGTAGTATTAAAACAATAAATTACATGTATTTGATCTTTTTTCCACACACAAATGTCAAATTTCAGCTATTCTTCGTTCAAGGAAGAGGAGGGAAAGAAAATTCCAACACTCTCACTCATAAGAAGTTTGACATATGTATGTACATATGTATGAATTCGCCTTGATAGTAACTGTTCTAAAATATTACCTCCCTAAAATTTTCTGTTTTGGTTTCATCTAGGTAACTCTACGGCCGGACGTCGGCTCCAATACCTTCACCTCCTCCAAAAAGTCTACCTTGCATTGTCTTTGCAAAGACAATCATCGGACATTTCTCTTTCATCTTGCCCACTATTCCACAACTTTGGCGCTCACTTACTGCCCCACTCTCAATTTGTGTGTTTTGGAGCATGAAGTAATGCAAAAACAACACACTACCTATAGATATGTATGTATGTATGTAGTAAAGTGTCGGCAACTGTGACTGCAGCTACCCAAAAGTAAACAACAAAATCTAACTGCCGAAATTACGCTCTCAACGCGTGGCGGTGTTGTTGCAATTTTGTAATTTGTGTTCCTTTGACTTGTTGGAGCAGTGACGGTCAGCACAAAAACAAAAAACATACAAAATATTTTGCGGCAACTTGAGTAGGTGCAAAAGTACGAGGAGAAAAACAAAAAGAATTAAGTAAATGGAAAACATTTAAGTACAAACAAAAAAGCACTTGCCGAGCAGCGGAAATTCCTGTTTTGTGTTATTTTATGTATGTATGCATGTGCGATACGAAATGTTGTTTGCGTCTCTTCACTTCCACTCACTACAGCAGCTCGAACAACAGCTGTTTGGTGTTGGTTTTTGTTGTTTTTCGTGAATTTTATGAAGTGCTGAAAAACATTTTGTTAAACAAACGCAGCGCCATGCTATTGTTTTTGTATTTCCATTAAGTTTTCTCATACATATTTGTTTTTTGAATTTTTTTCTTATAGCGGCCAGTGCTGCGGTAGAGTTGATTATTTTCTGGTCAGACGCAAAAAAAAAAAAACTTTCTCCATTATAAAAATACTGACGAAATGCAAGTATGTTGTGTGTAAGGTGTGTTGTTGTTATTATTACAGTCACTTGTTTGTGTTACAAAGCGTTTTTTGGAGGCTACACACTCTGCATATTTGCTGGCGAATTTTGTTTAGTTAACTTTTGGAGCATTCGCTTTTGTTAGCTTTTGTCGCGAAAAAATTTAGAAACAACTAAAAGTAAATAAAAAGGTAGTAAAAGGAATTTTGTAAAAATTTGCACAAAACAAGCGTAGACCAAGCAGAAACAAAACATCAAAAATTTGCATATACATACGTATGTATATAATTCTATCAACAAAAAAACTGGCCTGGCTGTTATGCGACACCCGCAAACAGCGGTCAAAGGCTCTTAGCAACAATGTTGCCGCAACTTGCCGATCTAAAACCCACTCAATGGCTTACTTCGAGTAAATACATATTCACCACCCACTGTGTGCAACTGGCAGCACAGCAATTTTATTGCCGCCACTTTTATGCGAACGCAAGTGAAATTTAATAAAAATACAACAGCAATAACAATGTGATAGTAAATAAACGAAAAAAAAAAATCAAAAATAAAACTAAACAAAGCAAACATTTATTGCAGAATGAATGAAAGTTGTAGTGGCGACGACACGCCTCGACGCCGCGCTGTTGGGCGGGTAAGTCGTAATGCTCTTGCTGCTACTGCGTCCTCGTCGTCATTGACACTCAGATCCAATAAATTTAAATTGTAAGCAATTTATCTATTTCTCGCATAAAAAATAACACGCTTACAAGTAAATAATAGCACAGTAAAAATTATGATTTTTTGTTATACTATAATTTACAACCTGCGCATTTTGTGCTTTGTTGTGCTGTCACTTAATTTTCAATTAGGCATTTTCTAGTAAGGAATATAAAAAATTTATTTTTAAAAGATAAATATAAATAGGTGCACACAGTGGCTCACAACTTATTTCTTTATGTCATCTAACCACCGGCATGAACACCATAGCAAATTGAAAGGCCATTTTGGATACAAACATCCGAAAACGGAAATATCTAGCTGCACTGTAACGCAAAAGCTGGTCGATTCGATGCCGAGGAGGCTAAAAAATTGCCGTTAGCCATAAGGGCGGCCATGCTAAATATTGACTTATTTTTTAACATAAATCTATTACCAGTTTGAAATAAGCTATGACTTTAATTTTAGTTACTTCTTGCTTTATTAATTTTTAAAAATGATTGAAAAAATATTTAAAAAAAAACCAAATGAATCTTTACATAGTATAAAGGAAAGTCGAGATTTTTTGTACGTGGTAATCTCGAAAACTTCTGAACGGATTTTGACGAGATTTTCTCGAATATACTCTGTATCGACTGGAGAGGGATATTCTTTACTTAAGCTATGCTAAATATTGACTTATTTTTTATGTCTTAAAACTTAACATAAATCTATTACCAGTTTGAAATAAGCTATGACTTTAATTTTAGTTACTTCTTGTTTTATTAATTTTTAAAAATGATTGAAAAAATATTTAAAAAAAACCAAATGAATCTTTACATAGTATAAAGGAAAGTCGAGATTTTTTGTACGTGGTAATCTCGAAAACTTCTGAACGGATTTTGACGAGATTTTCTCGAATATACTCTGTATCGACTGGAGAGGGATATTCTTTACTTAGAATTTTAATAGGGTTGCCACCTGTTTAAAAACTAAAGAAGATCCGCACCATTCGTTGGATTACAAAAGATGAGGTGTCAAATGAAAGAAATTGGCCTCTAGATAAGCACTAATATTTTTTTAAAGGGTTCTGTACCGTCACTGTCAAACGAAAAGACCGCCTCTGGATGTGTAATAATGCATTATTTTTCTGAGTAGGGTTGCCACCTGCTTGAAAACTATAAGAGCTTAGCCGTTCGTTGTACAAAAACTTTAAGTTTTTTGAGTAGGGTTGCCACCTATTTAAAATTACTATCTTCTGTACATAAAGGAAAGGCGAGATATTTTAACCATGCTACTGAACGGATTTAGACAAGAATTTTATGTATATATAATATATATATATAAGTATATATATATAAACGAAGTACATGATGACATATGATTTCTTTCTCTAAATACGTAAATGTACACACATACATATGCATATAGGCTTCGCCACGCGCCTTCATGGCCGGCTAGTAAATTATAATTTTAAAACTTTTTAATATTAACCGCATTTAAATAATTTTTATATCTTCTTAATTTGGTTTTATTGGTGGGAAAAATTTTTTGATAGGTACGAAAATTGTCGATTTTTCCATAAAATTTCACTGCCAACTGTGGCAACTGTGAAACTTTTTGGAAAACGACAGTCATAATATGGTATATTGTCGACAATTGTCACTCTGACAAAGTTATCGCGACAATGGCGCCAGAACCAAATAGCTCCGTCGGAAAGCTTTCGCAGGAGAGCTTTGCTAATTTATTTTTATGGTAATTGCGCGGATTTCATTACTTTTCAATAATTTGAATATTTCTTAAAACTAAAATAATGCAAATACAATTATTACATATGATTTACATATAAAATTCATATGACTGGCGAGAATTTTGTCAACGATAATCTTAAACCCCGACAATGACCATTTTTTCACTTTTTCAATGGAATTTCTTATGGAATTTAAGAGGTAGTGAAAATTGTTTTTATTAAACAAAACACCCACCAAACAGTCGAATTGTCACTGATAACATGGAAAATGTCTGTCGTTACAAAATTATCCCTGTCGCATTACGAAATAGGCCTCTGGTCGACATAAGCTGTAAGCCACTGTAAGTAGGAAAATTTCTTTTTGGTTGTAAACAGAGTAACTGGAATTAGACGCTATTTCCTTGTAAATAATAAAAGTACCAATACATAAAATTGTTCATACCGATAAAAAAAAACTGCCAAATAACCCAAGGAAGTTAATATTTACTGCGTGTTTAACTATTTACGACTGCAATCACTTCTTTATTTATTGTCCAGGCTGTACAAATGAAAATTGTTTACGTGCATTAAATGATAATTGACAATAGTACCTGACTCACCAGCTGCTACAAAACAAATATGGCCAATTAGCTATGAAAGATAAGGCAACCCATAAAATAAACTTTTGCCTTTTACGTGTAATTAGGAGCTTTAGAATTTTCGACGGTTGTGAATTTATTGCGCTTGGAACGTGCCGGAAATGTTGAAAAAAAAATAACTTCAAAATTAAAAGTTTGCCACAATTTTCCTCAATGAACTTGATTTTTTTTTTCTCCTTTAACTGCAAATGCGGCTGCTGTGGCTGAGTGGGCAGAGGTTCGTACTACCACTCTGCAGTACCTGGGTTCGATCGCTGGTCCGATCAACATCTAAATTAGAAAAAAGTTTGTTTTAACCGCGGACACCCCTCAGCTGGATATGGCAAACCTCCGAGTGTATTTCTGTCTTAAAAAAGGTTTTCATAAAATCCACTTTCCTATCGGAGAAGTGGCTTAAAACTGTGACTCCCTCCATTTGTGGAACAATATCACGATGCAAACCAATTTCTAATCACTCACACTTTGGCGGGTGTCATGTTCCACATTCTGGATGGAGATGATAGTCGCTTTCCAAGGTGTAAAAATCTAAGTCTAGTTACAAGCGGTCAATCACATAATATGGTCCAAGGTTTTCTCCTCTAGCCCACAAAACCTGCAGTTCGCCAGCTCACTGAGCCCAATTTGGGGTAGATGCTACCTCAGTATGCAGTGTCCAGTCCGGTATCCGGTGGGAGTTCTTAAACCCAAGTCCTACCTCACAGGAACATTTGGTATTAAATAGGATTTTCGAAGCTAATCCAGCCCATCGTTGAAAGCCGCTTAATAAAAATTGGCTCGAAGGGGTATGCATGCCTCTGAATGCAATAAGAAACCGTCTGAAGGAGTTATAGATCCAGTTTCAATAAACAGCAGTAAAACCCTTACTAACCGCAAAACAAATAATAAAAAATGCCAAGAGTGGCGGCTGAACATGTTACATTAGGGTGGTACACCATTTTTTAGCCACTCCCCGGGACTAGAGAACACGGAAACAGTGAGACCCGTATTGTTTTATTTTGAAATCGGTTAACTTTTAACCCTGCCACTGGGCTTTGAAGTTTTCCATATAAGGGGAAATTTTTTTTTTTTATTGTGGAATTTTATGTATTATTTCGGTTTAAATTTTTTTACATTTTTAAATTTTATTGATTAAGAAAGAAAAGTTTTTTTTTGATTAAAATTTTAGGAACTTTTTTTATTTTTCTATTTAATTTTTCTCCTTTTGTTACTTTAATTTTCTTTTAATTTTTAGATTTTATTATTGTGTTTATTTTATTTATTTTTTTGTCTTTTCTTATTTTTTAAAGATTTTGTTTTCAAAATACAAAAAATTTTTCTTCTTTTTTGATATTTTTTCTTCTTTTTTGATATTTTTTCTTCTTGTTCTAATTTAATTTTAAGATTTTATTGTTTTGAAAAGGAAAAATATATATTTATATTTTTGCTTTATTTTCATTTTATTTATTTTTTATTTTTTTCCTTTTTATTTAAAAAAAAAAATATGCATATATAATTTTTTTAATGTAACTTAATTTATTAAAAAAAAACTTATTGCTAAAAGACTCGTTTCTCGTTAGCAGATCTTTCAATAAGTCTTTCGAAAGACAGTAAATAGCTTTGCAGAATTGGCAATTGTCTAACGAAAGACTGTGGTGAGTTGGTGGACTGTTGTTGCTTTAAAATTTTCGAACAATTATAGTAATAAGTTTTTGAGTTTTATTGCATTGCCCAGAAAATACATCGAGTTATATTTTTTGATCGAAAATAAAACTCATTTTTAGAGTGTTATTTTTCGTTCGGAGTTATTTTTTTTAATCAAAAATCAATATTTTTTTTCATCACTTTTCGGCAGGTAAAAAACATTGTTTCCACTTTTCCTTCAGCGGCCGTTTTTAGCAAAAATAAAATGCAAACTCAGATTCCTCGGACCCCAAAAACCCTAGAAATCCCTTTTGAAGGTATAAATATTAATTGTTTTAAACTGAGAAATTACTTTTCAATATACAATCCAGAAACTTCAGAAAACTTGGTTTCCTCAATTCCCCAGAAAATAACTGAAAATGTCGTACAGTGTAATGATTATTCTTTGAGTTTGATTTTTTGGATCAAAAATAAAACTAATTTCTTGAACGTTATTTTTTCTTTCATAATCAAAAAATCAATTTTTGAGTTTTATTTTGTTTTGCGGATCGAAAAACTCATCTCGCTTCACCTTAACTCTAGTTTGCAATTACCTTGAAAATTAAAAATGGCGCAAAATAAACTTAAACACCTCTTATAGGGCTAATTAAGAACTATCAGTTAAGCCTATTGTAAAAATTAAAAAATAAAAAATAAAATAAACTTTTTAGATAACTTTTTTTTTCAGTTAGTGTACAATGCTCACGTTCGACATGATGTGAATGGCCATACATACATACATATATACATATGTATTTTATAATGTCCAACTTTTTCATTTAATGTCCAGTCGAAATCCGGCATGAGAGCAAACCAGGTGTACGTACATACATACAAATGTGAACAAATCTTGAAAAACTCAAGTCAATGACTGAAGCAGTTTTGCACGTAAAGTTTTTTTTTTTATTAATATATCGTAAAGTTTAAACGGAGCTGAAACAAATGAGTTCAAATTCAGACACGACAGCTAAGGAGATCAAATGAATACAAAAAGAGAAAGTCATAAATTATACGGTCCACATAATAAATACATGCATATAAAAATTCTTAGTATAACAAGTTTGTTTCTGCAAATTATCTCATCAACATTTGTTTTTTAATCAACTGGGTTCAATAGCTGATTTGGCAACTCATTTCCATATTTAACGAAATAACAATAAAAAGAATTAATGTATTCGATTATAAGAAATTAAAACACATGCAAAAATTTCTAATTTTCGCAAGAGCGTGTGTGTATCGGCAAAAAGAAGCAAAAAAGTATTTAATATATTTGTATGTACATACTCGTACATAACCCAATCACGCTACATTTAACAAAGCCAATCAAGAGGTTAACACCAAGCTGCTGACTGATCGCATTTCATGCCCGCCGGAACAGATGGTCTACTCACTTTACGCTAGACACGCTGGTTAGCCATTGCCTCCTGCACACAGTATCTAACACTGTTGCTTTTTCACCGTTTGCAATTTTGGTATTTTTTATTGTTATGATTAACCAAGTTTACCTTGATTGGTATTTCGCCTTTCCAATTTTTATCAGTACACATGCTGTATCTATACGGTGACCAGATCTCTGTGTAAATATGTGTGTGTGTGCAAATATGACCCGAGTTTTCACGTCCAGTTCTTATATGTCCCGACTTTTAAAAAATATTCAGCGGAACAATTTTCTTAAAATCGGTACTGTTCCACCAAAATCAGGACGAACGGTCACCGTATGTATGTATCGTAAATAGTTTTTCTCCATTTTGCTTTTGTAATCTTGTTTTCTCTTGCCACACGGTCACGTTAATTTCATAGAATTCGCACATTTGCTGCTGTTGGTTTTGTTCCAGCACAATAATGTTAAAAAATATTGCAAATATTTACTTATACATACATATGTACCTACTGTATATTCATTCAATCGCATAATGTTTTCGTGCTAACTTCTTTTAATATCACTATTAGGCTTAGAAAGCCCCATTCTATGAGTGTTAATTATACGAGCACTAAAATATTCTAGTCCACATGTGCATGTTTGTATGTGTGTGTTTGATTACCTCATTATAACTCCGTTTGCCGTCAATAATGAAATAATTAATTTTATACCATTATTTAATTTGTCAGATCATAATTGGCATGTAAGTTAATTGTTAAGTCATGTGGCAGAATAATACCCTGAAATATTCAAGCAAACGATACACATACTACATATGTACATACATACATACGTGTGTGCAATATACATACTTAAGTAGCCATAAAAATGTTCATACATACATACATATGTATATTGACCCTGTTAAGCGGCTAAGCCCACAGTCAAATGTCAAACAGTTAAACAATTGTTGGCCAATAAAAGGAGCACAGAAAGCCGTGCCCTGCCTGTATTGCATTTCCAACGAGTTTATTTAGCCAGTCAAGCGAGTCGAAAATATGGCAAGTGACAAGGGGGGAGTTAAAAAAAACAACTTTGTTTGGTTTGTGCCGTATAGGCAAAAAAAAATGAATTGAATTTTTTAAGTTTAAATTTATGTAAAGATTCAAGGGATTAATTCGAGTAATTTTCATCAAAATTTCAAGGTTTTTAATCTGAATGTTTAGCACATTTTTCCCAAATTTTGTTTAAACTTTGAAACAAAAATAATTTAACTTGAAAAATATTGTGAATATTAAAAAAAATCAACACTTGGTCACTTCAAAAAAAACTTCAACAATAAAAATAGAGGACAACCAACAGCCAAGCAGCAATATTAAGCGAGGACGCAAAGACAACGAGGGAGGAGGATATTTGTCCAAGCGCAGGCCCACCAGGGATTGGCATTGGTTGATCGTCAACTGTTCATACTCATTCAATACCGCTGCTTTGTATGACTGAGCAGCGGCGTTGGCTTAGTAGTATCGATACCTAAACGAAATTAGNACTGCCTAAGCGCCTACTCACCACGGCCCGTTCCCCCCACGTTCACATAATACACCTACACACACACATATACATATGAATTGTACTTACACATACACACACACATGAACTACAAAATAACGTAAAACAAAACACAATTGTGCGAATGTCAACGTGTTCAGACGTGCGATAAACCCCCGCCAAGCCAATAAAGTGCGAAGTTTAAGTCTCCCCAAAAATTTTAAGTTTTTATTTTTCTCGTTTTTCGGAAAAAGTGGTGAGTGTGCCCCCCAAAGTGTCTTGCCCTTGGTGTAAGAGTAGCGATGGTCCTTCCTCAATTACTCAAAAAAAAAAGAGTGAAAACAGTGAAAAAAAAGAACACTAAATCAAATACATATGTACATAAATATATAAGCAAATAAGCGCACAAGTGAATAAATAGAAACCTTTTAAAAAATTATATAAAATTTAATTGCACGGGCGCGCNGAGTAGCGATGGTCCTTCCTCAATTACTCAAAAAAAAAAGAGTGAAAACAGTGAAAAAAAAGAACACTAAATCAAATACATATGTACATAAATATATAAGCAAATAAGCGCACAAGTGAATAAATAGAAACCTTTTAAAAAATTATATAAAATTTAATTGCACGGGCGCGCCGCGTAAACAAAATTTACACAAAACAAAATTCAACAAAACTTCAACAATAAAAATAGAGGACAACCAACAGCCAAGCAGCAATATTAAGCGAGGACGCAAAGACAACGAGGGAGGAGGATATTTGTCCAAGCGCAGGCCCACCAGGGATTGGCATTGGTTGATCGTCAACTGTTCATACTCATTCAATACCGCTGCTTTGTATGACTGAGCAGCGGCGTTGGCTTAGTAGTATCGATACCTAAACGAAATTAGAGGATGACTGAACACGAGCGCATTGCGTGCTGTCTTGCAAATTCAGCCACCACAAGTGAACGATGCTTAAAACTGCTCATACTGATATTGACTTCGGCAAATCTGTACTCTGAATGATCGTGCACGAAACCAGCAAACGTGGCAGTTGAACGGCTCCGAAAACATGAGAGTCATCATTTGTTGCAGAAGTCGTTTGACTTGTTGCTGAAAATCATCTGACTTGTTGCTGAAAGCCATTTGACTTGTTGCTGAAAATCATCTGACTTGTTGCTGAAAATCATCTGACTTGTTGTTGAAATGACGACGAATGTGGTAAAGGGTAATTTATCGTCTCGTATGCATGTATGTATGTATTTATAGCGCGTCTACCATTCAATTGCATTGCTCACTGCTGGCTAGTTGTGAATATGCATACGTACGTAAGTATGTATGTATGTACATATCAATGCTTCATTTCAAACAAGCAAGTGTCTTTAAATGTTTTTGAACTACAGTATCATCACTTCGGCAACACGTCAAACGCGCCTTCAGCAACAAACCAAAGGCGGCGGTTTGACTTCTGCAACAAATCAAGTTAGCTAACTGCGGCATCTTGCCTTCGCCAGTCTTTCACATAAGCTGTCATGTTTTCGGCAACCGTCCAAAGCAGTATCGTGCTTTTGGCAGTCGATCAAATACGGCGGTTGCTGGTTTCGTGCACGATCATTCGGAGTACAATATCAGTATGAGCTGTTATAAGCATCGTTCACTTGTGGTGGCTGTATTTGCAAGACAGCACGCTTTGCGGTGGTGTTCGTTCCTCCTCCGTTTTTAACGTGAGTAGGCTTAAAGTCACAAAAACAGCACCCTTTGCCAATCCCGGAGGCCCACAACAGAACAATACAGTTCACCAGTAAGAACAGCCCACAATACCCCAAAGCCCTTAATATATCAAAGTGAGTTGTATCGTTCCACTTATTTTAACTAACCTAAAAATCTGGTGAAAAAGCGAACTGGGGTTAAATTAACTCGAATTTAATTCCCATAACCTCATTTTCAGCTGGCGGTGAAAATTCATATACGTAGATACCCAAATACATATGTACACACATATGATATTGCCCCTATAAACATATACATATATACAGTCCACTTAATAAACTTACACCCAGCTTAGCTTAACATAAAAGGCGCAAAAATAATTATACATATATAAATAAATGCTGTATATATGTACATACAGAAATCACCCAAAATAAATACAGTTCGCTTTAGAAACTATATATCAATAACAAGAATTCCTCCGCTTATGTGCTTAAATTTCGTGTAATAAAACACAAACAATTATACCGCAAAACATATTCAAGTGGAAACTTGCAAATATTTCCAGCAATACCCCTTCTGTTTGTATAACAATTATGATCCAAGCAAAGATACTCATTCAAGAATTGTGGCTAGACGGAACAGATTGGGACGAACAAGTTAAACCACTACGCTTGATAAAATGGTCCCAATTGCCAACAATCTGAACACTATTTCGGAAATACAAATCCCTCGATGGGTAAACTACTCTCCCGAACATCAAGTCGAACTTCACGGCTTCTGCGACGCCTCTGAAAAGGCATACTGCGCTACTATATACGTGCGCACCCAACAAGATAGCAAAACAACAATCCACTTGCTAGTCGCAAAAGGCAAAGTGGCTCCGCTAAAGACCGTAAGCCTACCACGACTTGAGCTATGCGGGGCGCTCCACCTTGCAAAACTAGCCTCCACCGTTCAAACCCACTTAAGCCTGAACAATCGCAAATTACATCTATGGACTGACTCTGAAATAGTTTTAGCTTGGTTAGAAACACCACCCCATATGTGGAAGACATATGTGTCGAACCGCACAGCCCAAATAATTGACTTAGTTGGGCCAGCAACTTGGCGACATGTAGCCAGTGCTGACAACCCAGCCGATCTTGGCACAAGAGGTTGCAAGCCCCTGCACCTCGCCACCACCTCACTCTGGTGGAACGGCCCCAGCTGGCTATCAGAATCACAAGAATTCTGGCCACAATCCCCGATACGCAACATAATACCCCCCGAAAGTCGAAAAATTTAAAGCTTTCATGTCGTATTGGATGATACTGACATCCTGGAGCGATTTTCATCGTTCCCCCGAGCCCTTAGAGTAATAGCTTATATGTTTCAGTTTATAACTCGCCTCAAAAATAAAGTAAAAGGAGCGCCTAACCCCCCGCATCATGCACTAACACAGCAAGAGCTGCAACGGGCTAAAAGCACTCTGATTATGTCTACTCAGACCCGCTATTATGACCGGGAAATAGCACTTTTGATGGTGTCAAAGCCAATAGATAAAAGGAGCCCACTCTTAGTTCTTAATCCCTTCCTAGACTCGAAGGGACTGCTACGCGCCAATGGACGTCTGGCAAACTCCAGTTTGAGTTATAACGAGCGGCACCCAATAATAATACCCGAAAAATCCCCATTTGCCACACTGTACATAAATTATTTGCACTTATTGATGCTGCATGCCGAAGATTGGCTCATGCAGCAAATGATCCGACAAGAGCTTTATATCCCACGACTAAAGCCTCAGATAAAGAAATGTATTTTCCTGTGTAAAGTCTGCACTCTACATAAGCAGAAAATGCGCATGCAGATCATGGCAGCTCTACCACCTGAACGCTGCAACTTCTCTTTGCCCTTTACCATCACGAGTGTTGACTTTGCGGGGTCTTTCCAGATAAAGGCCTCTATGTTAAGGTCTTCCACCTTTACGAAGGGCTATGTGGCCGTTTTTGTATGTTTTTCGACACAAGCGGTACACCTTGAGTTATGTTCAGATCTGACAACTGTAGCTTTTCTAGCGGCATTTGCCCGCTTTGTCGGAAGGCGTGGATTTCCCTCAAAAATAATGAGCGACAATGGCAAAACATTCGTCGGAGCCCAAAGGGCCACTGAAAGGCAATTTATCCAATTTATTAAGGAAGTCTCGACTGAAATCATAAAGAAATATGCACCCCAAGGAATTAATTGGCAATTTATTCCCCCTAGCGCTCCACACATGGGGGGACTCTGGGAATCCGCCGTAAAAAGCTTTAAAGCGCATTTCAAGAAGATCGCTGGTAATTACAAATTTACTTATGAAGAGTTCACCACTCTATTAGCTCGAATTGAAGCCGTTCTCAACTCACGGCCTCTCAATACCCTCTCGCAAGATCCCTCCGAGTTCACAGCCCCCACCCCTGGGCATTTTCTCAGAGGAGCTCCACTTCTGGCCATACCCGAGCCAGAAACGCAATCCCTATCACTCACAAATCAATGGGAAAGAATTAAAGTTCTCCATCACGAGTTTAGCCGTCGATTGAAGGAGGAATATCTAAAAGACCTCCATAAAAGATACCGATGGAAAAACACTCAAGAAGCGCCAAAGATTGGAGACTGTGTCCTAGTTCATGACGAATGTTTTCCCCCTACGGAATGGCGGCTCGGCCGCATAGCAAGTCGCGCAAGCTCATGGGCACTGCCTGAACTGCTTGGCGCTGTCGCACGCCACGAGGGAGTGCGACTCCCCCATCATGTGCCAACTGTGCGACAGACGGCACCACACGCTGTTGCATCGCACCCCCGCACGAATCATGCCCGAGACACCAGTTGCCCGCAGTAAAGGGCGACGAAGACCGCAGGGCAATATAGCACGATCGCGGCGACCACCAGCACAACAGGGCCACCGCACTTTTAACCATCCCGGGGCTCGCTATCGCGCTCCAGCAGGGACCCGTCGGCGACACCAGCCCACGCAACGCCCCAGTCGGGCAACCGGACTAAGCAACGTAGTGGAGACCCTGCAGCAACTCCAGCAACTANTACCATCATGTGCCAACTGTGCGACAGACGGCACCACACGCTGTTGCATCGCACCCCCGCACGAATCATGCCCGAGACACCAGTTGCCCGCAGTAAAGGGCGACGAAGACCGCAGGGCAATATAGCACGATCGCGGCGACCACCAGCACAACAGGGCCACCGCACTTTTAACCATCCCGGGGCTCGCTATCGCGCTCCAGCAGGGACCCGTCGGCGACACCAGCCCACGCAACGCCCCAGTCGGGCAACCGGACTAAGCAACGTAGTGGAGACCCTGCAGCAACTCCAGCAACTACTAGGCTGAAGACTCGCCTAGGGGGGTCGGGATGGCTAAATGAGTTCAGCTGTTCCCCCCTATTTGTCTATGGTGAATGGCTCCGTGGAGCAGCAGCAACCCTGCCTAAGCGCCCACTCACCACGGCCCGTTCCCCCCACGTACACATAATACACCTACACACACACATATACATATGAATTGTACTTACACATACACACACACATGAACTACAAAATAACATAAAACAAAACACAATTGTGCGAATGTCAACGTGTTTAGACGTGTTCTGCGATATAACCCCGCCAAGCCAATAAAGTGCGAAGTTTAAGTCTCCCCAAAAATTTTAAGTTTTTATTTTTCTCGTTTTTCGGAAAAAGTGGTGAGTGTGCCCCCCCCAAAGTGTCTTGCCCTTGGTGTAAGAGTAGCGAAAACCCATTTGTTTATTTAACCATTTTTTAAACATTTTGTGGGCTTTTGGAGACATATAAAAAAAGGTTAAATAGGCAAGTGGGCATTATTATTGGGAGTTTGAGTTTTCTGACCGAAAAATATCGATTTTCAAGAATTCAGTACCATTTCTACTAAAAATTGTTTTCCCCCATATGTATAAAATACATAGAAAACTTTGAGCACCCTATAAATATATTTTGAGAACATTAAAATTCAGTTTTTCCTTTTTTTTGACTACCCTAATGTAAATACATCCTTACACAAACATGGAACATGGTTACCACCACTGAAAAAAATAAAAAGGAATAAATAGGAAAACTGACACAAACTGTATATAAGAATGAATCTTCATCAATATTTTAACTAGTGTAAGAGGTTTTATAAAATTTAATACAAATTACGAGTATTTTAAAAAGGGTTGCCACCTATAAAAAATACATACCGAAGTCAAGTACACATTTCAAAATTTTAAAAAAGGGTTTTTAGCTGGTCACCATTCTAAAAGATTTTAATTTAGCTATATTTTTGCATGGCGTTGCCACCTTTTGCAAAAATAAAACTAATCCTCTTGAACAAAGACATTGTAGAGGGGTAAATGGATACAAAATATGTACCAGATTTCAAAAACATTTTAAATTATAAATTATCGTCCAGTTTGAAACCAGAGAGTTAACTCATTTCATCAGGTTTGAAGTTCAGTTAGTTTCGAAAATGTAAAATCATCCAAACCATAAAAAACTGGTTCAGGCACCGTTACTCGTAGCTTTACGGCTCTATTCTGTATCAGTGACAAATTCTTGCCACAGTTTTTATTACGGAAAAATATATGAAAAAGTTTAAATTTGTCAGTAAAAAAATGTTTGTCACCGATACAGAACTGGGATATTAACCTTTACCGTGATAGTGTGAAAAAGGAGCCGAGCAGTTAATTCCTCGAAATCCACTTGACCAACTAACCTGAACCAGGAAAAGATCAAATGAATGAGTCCAAAGAAATTGGTAATAGACAACGCCGTGGGTTCGATAATTGAGGGTCGGAGGTGGAGAAATTTTAGGCAAATGGCTATATTAGCTTTATATTAGATTTGGCATTTCCAATTGGCGTCAGCTGGGATCGAAGCGCAACGACTGGCTTACTTTGTAGGATTCGGGCAGAATCGATTAGGCAGTTACAGCGCCAATCTATAAGAAGCAGAAGGCTACACTCAGCTCACCAGCTATGAATGCATTTGTTTGGTAGGGACTTTTGGCCCGCTGCGTCATGGGCCTGTAATTTTTCGATAACGTCGTTGATGAAGACCTCAACGTCAACCGAATTATTTTGGCTCAACTTGGGGTTTTAGCAGGACGGCTGTACAGAAGCAGGGGTCATCGCAATGAATATTCTCCTTGATCGATTTGAAAGTATGGTTATTTCTCGCGCTGTGCTTATTTTTTTGATTCTCCGTAGTCGCAATCGACAGATGACCTTAAAGACAATAAATAAAAATACTTTCGTTATTATCTCAAACACATTATATTTCAACATCGACCTGTTCTTATTAAAAAGCCTTTAGTTCTGAGAAAAGTGAAAAGGAACGAGTGGGTCAGAAGTCCCACTCTCAGATACAGGGTTCAGATGTTCATGTGTCTGTCGGGGCGCAGTACTTAAAAGTGTAGGCTAGGCTAGAACAGCCGCTGATGAGAAATGGGAAATAAAAAACTCGAATCTTTTTGGAAGCTTTATAGAGAAAAAATGTTCTGTACGGAAGCCTGGCATTGAAATGTGAGACAGAATGATTTTTGAAAGAATTGTGGGAAGGAGTAATATTCTAAATTTTTAAAATCTTTCTATGCATACGGGTTGGGGTTGCATTTCAAAGAAAATGCTTCAGATTTCTTGATACTCGAACCTATTTACCAGAATGACTGAGGAACATATGGTTGTGCAGTTAAGGAAATATATACTGTTTTTTTTCGAAGCGAGATCTTGGATTTTAACTCATTTAAACTAACGTCCCAGAATTTAGCCACTAACGAAGATGCTACACATACCACACATTTTGCAAACCTCTCGTCGCCTCCATTATGGGTACGGAACTTGGAGAATTCGATTATGATGTTGGTTAAAGCCATCGCATATAACTTTTATGAAATCCACTATCAAATTTTAGATATAAATACTGGAGAGTTACCACTATTGCACAAAAACATCCACTTTCCATTCTTCGATCACCCCTTTCAACCGTAAACTGTAAGCTCTTAAATATTGTCATTACTAGCTGATGCTGTTCCAACGTTTCTATTGTATAGGTTTAGAGTTGTCTACCACATTTTTCTTTTATTTGTTTAATAATTTATTCCATACAACTGGGATTCTTTCTCATTTCATTTTTTAAAGCGAACTTACCTACCGCCGGCGAAGCGGCAAATGAATAATTCGATGATCAAGGGAGTACAAAATCTAAAGCGATGCTGGTGGCCTTTACAAATACAGTAGTTACGTCACATACATGCATACATATAGCATTTTTCCATGTATGTATATATTTTTTTCTTTTTATTTTTTTTATTTTTTAGGTCTTTTTGCTACGGTCACTGAATGGAAGCTGAGAGCAGAAAACACCACGCAGGGGATTAGCTACTTTTTAGCGACACGCTTGCCTAGAGAAGTCTTTTAAAATTGCAGCATTTTTTTTATTCAGAATTTAAATTTAAATACATGTACATATGTAGATATAGATACTTAGTAATTGTTGATTTGCTTAAATTTGCAAAATTGCCTAAAAAAAAGTTGTTTATGCAGACCAGAGCTTATGTTATTTTAAGCTTTTTTCAAGCATCAAAATGGCGCAGCTGTTGCCTTTGATTGCTACAGCGGCTATTATAATGTGATTTAGTAGTGTTTGGAAATGTTTTCTGTATGTTTAAACTTAAAAAAATAAAATTGTTTTGACAAGATGTTTAAAGTAAAAAAAAAAAAAAAAGTTTCAAATCCATGAACACATACCTTTTAGTGAGCAGTTGTTATCGAAGTTCAATAAACGATGGCTGTGTTGTACATCTGTAAAAAAAAAAACGAGATTTTTTTTTTACATATTTTTCTTACATTTTATATTTATATCTACGCCTATGTAAAAGTAACTAAAATGTATGCGAAATTTTGTGAAAATATGCAATTTTAACGCTTGACTTGAAAATTTTGTTTACCTCTGAAGCATACACTTTTACCTTTCAACTAACTTAGCAATATTATTATTGTGTATCAAATTTCACGCCCCGCTAAAAGTTTTCCAAAACTTTACAACATCTTTAACATTGTTCGGCACACCAGCAATTCTTGGTAGGAAATAAACATGTTTCAGGGTGGTAAATAAACTCTTTGTTCAACTTTAAATCTAATTCCACCCTTGTGGCAGCCAGTACTTTGTAACCACTTTGCCGGCAGACTCAGCGTGAAGTTACGCAAGCCAAGTTAGTTAGTTAGCGGTTGTGATAAATCGGTTGAGCATCCTTTTGAAAAGAAAACAGATGCGTTTGCGTTTTTTTCGTGACACAAATACTTTTGCAGACATTTTTTTGTTTTTGGTGCCAGCGCTTGCTCTTTTCACCCCTTGAGGTGGGGTATGGTTACTGACCATGCATACTTGCTTATAAGTTGGACTTTTGAGTTGAGATTCAGACGGTGGGCATTGGGCTAGATGCATAGGTACGTACATATATGTATGTACATATATACAATAAGATGCCTTACTTAAAAATGCTACTCATCCAAGCGAATCATTAAATTCGGTAAATATTATGACTCACACTGAAATACGAGGATGGATTAATTATTCCTGAAGGTTGCACAAAGTTCACGAAAACTAATTAAACTTAAAAAAAGTCATCAAAATTTCAAAGTTTTTTCAGCATTTTTAGAAAGTTTTCGAGTGTGCAGTTTTGTAGCCCATTCAATTTCACTAAAATAAAGTACCAGTTTCAAGACGCTAAAAAGTGCCATTGATTTTATTTTTTTTTTTTTTTTNCAATAAAGTACCAGTTTCAAGACGCTAAAAAGTGCCATTGATTTTATTTTATTTTTTTTTAGATATGCGTTATATGGAAGAAAATGCGCAACACCCTCGACAAAAAGAAAATCTCAAAAATCAACGGTAGATTTTAGCTATGNGTTGTTATCGAAGTTCAATAAACGATGGCTGTGTTGTACATCTGTAAAAAAAAAAACGAGATTTTTTTTTTACATATTTTTCTTACATTTTATATTTATATCTACGCCTATGTAAAAGTAACTAAAATGTATGCGAAATTTTGTGAAAATATGCAATTTTAACGCTTGACTTGAAAATTTTGTTTACCTCTGAAGCATACACTTTTACCTTTCAACTAACTTAGCAATATTATTATTGTGTATCAAATTTCACGCCCCGCTAAAAGTTTTCCAAAACTTTACAACATCTTTAACATTGTTCGGCACACCAGCAATTCTTGGCAGGAAATAAACATGTTTCAGGGTGGTAAATAAACTCTTTGTTCAACTTTAAATCTAATTCCACCCTTGTGGCAGCCAGTACTTTGTAACCACTTTGCCGGCAGACTCAGCGTGAAGTTACGCAAGCCAAGTTAGTTAGTTAGCGGTTGTGATAAATCGGTTGAGCATCCTTTTGAAAAGAAAACAGATGCGTTTGCGTTTTTTTCGTGACACAAATACTTTTGCAGACATTTTTTTGTTTTTGGTGCCAGCGCTTGCTCTTTTCACCCCTTGAGGTGGGGTATGGTTACTGACCATGCATACTTGCTTATAAGTTGGACTTTTGAGTTGAGATTCAGACGGTGGGCATTGGGCTAGATGCATAGGTACGTACATATATGTATGTACATATATACAATAAGATGCCTTACTTAAAAATGCTACTCATCCAANGTTTTTTTTTTCGTGACACAAATACTTTTGCAGACATTTTTTTGTTTTTGGTGTCAGCGCTTGCTCTTTTCACCCCTTGAGGTGGGGTATGGTTACTGACCATGCACACTTGCTTATAAGTTGGACTTTTGAGTTGAGATTCAGACGGTGGGCATTGGGCTAGATGCATAGGTACGTACATATATGTATGTACATATATACAATAAGATGCCTTACTTAAAAATGCTACTCATCCAAGCGAATCATTAAATTCGGTAAATATTATGACTCACACTGAAATACGAGGATGGATTAATTATTCCTGAAGGTTGCACAAAGTTCACGAAAACTAATTAAACTTAAAAAAAGTCATCAAAATTTCAAAGTTTTTTCAGCATTTTTAGAAAGTTTTCGAGTGTGCAGTTTTGTAGCCCATTCAATTTCACTAAAATAAAGTACCAGTTTCAAGACGCTAAAAAGTGCCATTGATTTTATTTTTTTTTTTTTTTGATATGCGTTATATGGAAGAAAATGCGCAATACCCTCGACAAAAAGAAAATCTCAAAAATCAACGGTAGATTTTAGCTATGTGAAACTTGCGCTTTGTTATAGTACTAAAATTGAATGAGCTGTAGCTCATTTGCAGTTTTGTAAAACTGCATACTAAGAACTCTGAATAGAAAGTTTGAAATTTTGATGCACGTTTTTTAAGTTTTATTAAATTTTGTGAACTTTCTGCAACTTTTGAAATTGTTATTTATGTAGTTTCTGTTGCACATCGAACTATATTTTAAATGAAAATTATTAAAAATACTTAAATAAATAAACGTAAGTTGCAAACAATATCATTTTTAATTTTGCTACTATCTTATTGACCGCAACTGTATATATATTTTTGTTATTTTTTTTTCAGGCTACAGATAAATCTTACAGACGATATTATTTAAAAATTGCATATAATTATTTCTTAAAATTATATAAACTGAGACTAAGGTAATGGTTTAAAAAACCGCATAAATTCAAATCCGCATATAAATAAACCGCATAAAAAGAGACCTAAGTGTACGATTGTAATGCACTTTGTACGCAATATGTAAAAAACGTAATAAAAACTGAATTGGCATATTTTCTTGATAAAGAGCAACAAACTCCACTCAATTTCCCGATGTTATAAAAATTGGTCAACTTTTTACCATTTGGTCCATTTTTAGGACCGGAAAAGAAATTGGAAACGGCAACCGTGATCATAAGACTTGAATCCGTTAGGTCATGTACCTAGCCTAAGTATTTATCGCGTTAAAATACAATCGCAAAACGGGATGTACATACAGTTGTCCACAAAATAATAGGAGTGCGATATTTTGACCAGTTTTGGCTATTTGTCTTTTGTTTATTTAATGTTTATTATTTTTTTATAAAAGCCTAGCTGGCTATACAACAAACACCATATAAATTCAGATTTTAAACTTTGTATAAAAATTATAAAAATTTTGCAATTTTTCACCCAAATTTCAAACTTTTTAATCAGAATCTTTAGAAAAAATTCTGGTATGCAGTTTTGTAGCACATTCAATTCTAGTCTGAAGAAGTGCAAGTTTCAAGCGGCTAAAAAATTCCGTTGATTTTTGAGAATTTTTTTGGTTAAAGGTGTTTCACGTTTTTTCCATACAAAGTATGTCGACAATTTTCTTTTATATGGAGGACATTGCCAGCCGGTGTAGATATTGACAAAATGTAATATCTCGAGAACAAAAACATCTAGCGAAATAAATTTAACAGCATTTTAAAGGCTTTGAGATAGAAAATCGAAGAAATATAATTTCTTTGGATAAAAAAAGTTGCCGTCACCTTTCAAATCATTTTCAAATTAGCGGGTTCCCAACTGTTCTCATTTTTTACCTGACAACAGTATGAGGTGAACTTTTTAAAAAGTTTTAAACCGATACTTTGGTGTTCTTGCATCAAGAAATCCTTTTCCATGGTAGAAGGAACCGAAAAAAGCATTTTGTATATTGTTTTAAGTTCATTATATGCTGTTTTTAGGTCAAAAGAAAGACAAAAAATCTACAATTTAAATTTTGAAGGTCAAAGTTATTTATTCAATGTGACCTTCAAAACGACCATAAAAAGTAAACTTTTTGATTTTTTGTCTTTTGACCTAAAAACAGCATGCAATGAACTTGAATATATATATATATATATATATATATATATATATATATATATATATGTGGCTGGTT